>NC_040039.1:22851477-23051864 GCF_003713205.1 Coffea eugenioides
GGAAAACTAAGACAAAACTACGGATATAATGGAAGATACCTCCACCAAAGCTCTGAAGCCAACTGATACGTTCCTCGATCAACACGTTTCGAGACACGTAGCACGTTTGCCCAAGGATCTAGCGAGGATGTCCAACGCTTGGAGTTGCGGGGTCTAAAACCAAACGGACGACACGATTTGATTCAAGACGGTAGACGACACTCCGATGAAGGTGAGTACTCCAGGGGAATAGGTCGGTAGAACAATCTAGGACAGGACGCAAGACTGCTCAAAACCCTTGCCAAAGCAAGTAAAGGAATTGTAACTCTCGAATGTAAGAGAAAACAATGCTGAAATATATCATTAAACGACTACCTTAAAACCTTACAAAGCAAGCCTATTTATAGGCTAAAGTGACTGAAAAACCCTAAGGAAATAATGACAAAGAGTTCGGCCATCTTGGTGTCCAAGATGGGTTGGCCCAATGAGCTATGAAGACACATTAATCCAATCTAACAAGTACTAAGGTTAAGGCCCTATAGGGCCGATCCTCTTGCAGGCTCACTTGGGTCTCCGTGGGCTTGGATCATGGTGTAAATGGCTTGATTGTCTCTCTCTAAGCCCTCAATATCTTTGTGCACTCCATGTTGGTCTTGGACTACTCGAACCAGGGCTTGGAGTGATTCTTTGAAGAGCTTGGCCCGTGCACGTGTGACTGGGCCCAATGGAACTCGGACTGGGTCGTTGCGTGGGCCGAGACCCGTGCACACATCAGAAGGGCAACCCACCAAGGAGAACCTCACATGATACTGGAAATACGACTGAACCAAGCCCTTCTAGCCACACACCTAGTAATTTCTCTAACTGCAATTCCAATTTTACCCCTAACAAGCTTGTTGATGCATTCAGGTCCACTTCTAAGACCCCTCATGAAACTACTAAGACTAGGAGTAGAGATATCAAGTGCTTCAAGTGCCAAGGGTTTGGACATATCCAGTCCTAATGTCCAAACCAAAGGGGTCATGTTAGTCACTCACAATGGGAAAATCGTGTCCGATGATGACGATTGTGAGGATATACCTGGATTGGTCAAGGGTGATTGCTTGGAAGATGACTCGACGGAGGAAGAATGTTCTCCTACTTAAGGGAAAATCGGTTGTTTGGTGGCGCGATGCCTGCTAACCGCCCGAGTCAAGGAGGACGAGCAATTGCAAAGGGAGAACTTATTTTACACCCAATGTAAAGTAAGTGATAAGGTGTGTAGCCTCATCATTGATGGTGGGAGTTGCACCAATGTGGCAAGCTTACTAATGGTTGAAAGCTTGGGTCTTCCTACAACTAGACATCCACATCCATACCGCCTCTAATGGCTAAGTGAAGAAGGTGAGGTGCATGTCTACAAACAGGTACGTGTTCCTTTTTCAATTGGCAACTACATTGATGAAGTTGTGTGTGATGTTGTTCCTATGCATGCGACACATGTCATCTTAGGCAGATCTTGGCAATTTGATAAACATGTCACATTTGATGGTAGAGCCAATAAGTACACTCTATTGCACAATGGTAAACGCATGGTCCTAACACCCCTCACACCTGTACAAGTATATGAGGACCAACTTAAATTACAAAGAGAGTGTGATTTGGACCGCCAAAAGAGGAAACAAAAGGCGGCCGACCCTAGAAAATGCTCCACTTCTACAAGTGAGCAATCGACCAAGGGTCAAGTGAGCAAACCTAGTGTCACCCATGATCATGCATTAATTAAATCAAACACTAGGAAGCAAAACATGATAATCAAGGCTAAGGATGTTCGAAAACTTGTGAATACTGATCAGCCTGTATTACTCATGATTTGTAAACATGTGCTCCTAAATGTTGATGAGCTCGATAAGGCATTGCCTTCGAGTGTAGTTGCTCTATTGCAGGAATTCGAGGATGTGTTCCCTAATGAGGTCCCTGATGGCTTACCACCCATTCGAGGGATCGAGCACCAGATAGACTTGATTCCTGGAGCACCACTACCCAACAAATCCGCTTATCGCATGGGTCCTGAGGAAACAAAGGAGCTTCAAAGGTAAGTTGATAGCCTATTAGGTAAGGGTTAGGTAAAGGAAAGTCTAAATCCTTATGCTGTGCCTGTGATACTTGTCCCCAAAAAGAATGGTACTTGACGCATGTGCACTGACTGTAGAGCTGTTAATGCTATCACTGTTAAATATCGTCATCCCATTCCTAGACTAGATGATATGCTTGATGAAATTGATGGTGCTGTTATTTTCACTAAAATTGACTTAAGGAGTGGCTATCATCAATTCAGGTTGAAAGAAGGTGATGAATGGAAAACAGCTTTTAAAACAAAACATGGCCTTTATGAGTGGTTAGTCATGCCCTTTGGGTTGACTAATGCCCCTAATACCTTCATGAGATTAATGAACCATGTAGTTTGTGATTGTTTACTTTGATGACATTTTGATTTACAGTTGCAACATGTACGAACACATGGAGCATTTGAGATTAGTTCTTGATGCACTTCGAGAGACGCGACTATACGCTAACCTTAAGAAGTGTACCTTTTGTACTAATGAACTTGTGTTTTTATGATATGTTGCGAGTTCACAGGGTATCAAGGTAGACGAATCCAAGATTGAGGCCATCAAGCAATGGCCAACACCCAGATCCGTCCTTGAGGTGCGTAATTTCCATGGATTAGCGGGCTTCTATCGGCGTTTTGTCAAAGACTTCAGCACCATTGCTGCTCCATTGACCGCCATGACAAAGAAAAATGATAAATTCCATTGGGGAGAATCCCAAAACAAGCATTCCTTACTCTTAAGGACAAACTCACACATGCACCTGTGTTAGCATTACCTAACTTTAACAAGACTTTTGAGATTGAATGTGATGCTTCTGGTGTAGGGATTGGAGCTGTTCTCATGCAAGACAAGAGGCCTTATGCATACTTTAGTGAGAAACTGGAAGGTGCTACCTTGAACTACCCCACGTACGACAAAAAGTTGTACGTACTGGTGCGAGCTTTGGAGACCTAGCAACACTACCTCCATCCAAGGGAGTTTGTGATACACACCGATCACGAGTCATTGAAGTTTCTCAAGGGGCAACCGAAATTGAGCAAGAGACATGCCAAATGGGTAAGCTTCATTGACACCTTCTCTTACGTCATTAAGTACAAAACTGGCAAAACGAATGTGCTAGCTGATGCACTATCTCGTAGACATTCTCTGCTTGTTTTCCTTGATGCTAAGTTGTTAGGTTTTGAGATGATTAAAGAGTTTTATGCACATGATCTTGATTTTAGTGACATATATGCTTCTTGTGTTAAGAGTTCGCATGGAAAATACTTTTTGCATGATGGATTTCTATTCTATGTGGATAAGTTATGTGTGTCTAATTCTTCTATTCGTGATCTTTTGATTAGAGAGGCACATAGTGGTGGTCTCATGGGTCATTTTGGCATTGTTAAGACCTTAGCAATGTTGCAAGAACACTTCTACTAGCCCCATATGCGTAGGGATGTTGAGCGCATGGTTGGTAGGTGTGCCACTTCCACAAGGCCAAGTCTAAAACAAACCCATATGACTTGTATACCCCATTGCCCATTCCACATTATTCTTGGGTAGACTTGTCTATGGATTTTGTCTTGGAACTACCTAGGTCACCAAGGGGTAATGACTCCATTTATGTGGTCGTTGATAGATTCTATAAGATGGCTTATTTCATCCCTTGTCATAAAACTGATGATGCATCTCATATTGCTAACCTATTCTTTAAAGAAATTGTTCGTTTGCATGGTATGCCTCAAACCATTGTTAGTGATAGAGATGTGAAGTTTTTGAGCTATTTCTGGAAGACTTTGTGGTCAAAGCTTGGCACTCGATTGTTATTTTCGACCACAAGTCATCCCCAGAGCGATGGCCAAACTGAGATTGTCAATCGCACACTTGGTACTTTACTCAGAGCTTTGATTAAAAAGAGTCTTAAATCTTGGGAAGAGTGTTTGCCACATGTTGAATTTGCTTATAATCGAATTGTTCATAGTGCGACACACTACTCACCATTTGAGATTGTTTATGGTTTTAACCCCCTGACACCCCTTGATTTGGCACCCTTACCTTCCTCTGAGCACACAAGCTTAGATGGAAAAAAAAAGCTAATTTTGTGCGCAGGTTGCATGAAGTTGTTCGAGCCAATATTGAGAAGAGCACGCAGCAATACGTCCAGCAAACTAACAAGCACCGTCGCAAGATGACCTTTGAACCTGGAGATTGGGTTTGGCTGCACTTGAGAAAAGAAAGATTTCCCAAGCAACGCCAAAGCAAGCTGTCCCCAAGGGGTGATGGACCCTTTCACGTGCTCCAACGAATCAATGACAATGCCTACAAATTGGAGCTACTTGGGGAGTACAATGTTAGCACGACTTTCAATGTCACGGATTTGAGCCCATTCCTTGACGAGGAGGATCCAGATTTGAGGACAAATCCTTCTCAAGTGGAGGGGACAGATGTGTGCACGAACCTTAACCCAAGTAATGATCCAGTTCGAGTTCCATTGGGCCCGGTTACATGAGCACGGGCTAAGCGCTTCAAGGAATCTCTTCAAGCCCTTGTGCGAAATGTTCAAGACTAACAAGGAGTCCATAGGAATATTAAAGGTTTGGAAGGTGATAACCAAGTTTTCTACACAATGATCCAAGCCCATGAAGAGTCAAGTGGCCACACATGAGAGGATGGCCGACTAGGCCTTAGTCTTTAGCGTTAAGTGTCGTTATTGGTGTTAGTTGAAGATGTAATCTCGGCCCACTTGAAGCCCAAGGGTGGCCGATCCCTGCTCCTAGTTTAGTCTTTAGGGTTTCTTAGTCCTTAGCCCATAAGAAGGCTCACTTTGTACGGGTTAAGGGTTAGATACTTTTGATAATAAAATTCTGTTGGTGTTTCTCTTCAATTATTGAGAGATTCGAATCCTTTTACTTGCTTTGGCAAGGGTTCTTGAGCAATCTCGTGATTGTCCTTGATTGTTCATCTGACCTATCCACTTGAGTATTCACCTCGTTTGGAGTCGTTGTCCTACCACCTTCAATCAAGTCGTGTCGTCCGTCTTGGTTTTGGGTTCCGCAAACCAAACGTTGGACAATCTCGCTAGATCCTTGGGCAAACGTGCTATGTATCTCAAAACGCGTTGATCGAGGACGTATCAACACATAATTCTTGGGCGGCCATGTGTGAGGACTTGCAAATTCCTTATATTTTTCTTAAAAATTCCCTTTTATTTGGAAATTATTACTTTATAATAATCCTACTACCTAATCACCCCACAATAAGTGCAAATGAATATAGAAGTAAGGGTTTTCTCTTTTTGATTTCAAATTAGCGCGAATTAGGATTTTTACGTCTATCCGTAGTGTGACTATCCGGTGCGGAGTGTGGATCAAATTTGGTGATTAAGAGTGAGTTTTAGGTGTTTTTAAGTGTGTGAGTAGAAGTGATAATAATAAGTTAGTGAATTATAAGTTAAAACTCTAGTATACGCGATTTAAGGAAAATCGGCTCGAACCGACGTGTACTGTTTTTTTTCCGATTGACCACACCACTTGACCAACACTTTCCTACCCTAAAATATCCTTGATATTATTGCAAAATATCTCCCTCAATTTTAGCATGGAGTGGCCGAATTATTTGACCAAAAAAACAAGGAAAAAGGGAAAAATTTAAGAATGAATCTTGAAGCAACAAGTGGCGGTCTTCCATTGGATTGTTGACTAACTAATTTACACCATATTTATCACCAAAAACCAACCAATTTCCTCCATAATTTCAGCATACCAGCCGAGAGCAAGAGAGGGAGAAGAGTGAAGAGAGCTTTCCAATTTCCAACCTTGAATCCAATATTTTGAGTGAAAACAAGAAAAACTAAACCGATTAATCACTAGTTTGGGAGCTTAGGAAGCTTGGAAGCTAAACTTTGCAAGGAGTGGTGGAGGATATCATTTGTAAGCTTGTTATTGAGGTATATTGGCTGTCCCTTATCTTTGGTTCTTTTATTTTTGGCTTAAGTTGCTATACAACTCATGTTTTGATTAAATTGGTAGCTATACAAGTAGTTGTGATGATTTTGGGTGCATTAGTAAGGTAGGGTTTTGTATTGTTCAGCCCTATTTCCTATTGTGTGGATGGTATATGATGTATATAAACTTGTATATGAGGTGGTAGTGATGGTTTTAAGCTAGAAATGTGAATTATACCTTGAATGTAGCAAAATTCCAGAAGTGAAAATCCTTAGTGCCCTGTTCTTCCCGGCTTTAGTTCACCATGATAGAGGACGAATTAGACTTAGCACAAAACATGAAAGTTGTATAGAATGATGTTTTATAGTTTCCTACAAAATTTCAGCCCAATCCGAGCACTGTATCTCATGAAAAGACAAACATACCCCTGAGACTGCCCTAGGTAGAGTCCAGCAGACAGTTTTGACATTTCCTCATGTTGGCTGCATTTTTCACCTTGATCCGTACCAAACCAGTCTTTGGCCAAACATGAAACTTTTAGCCCTATGTTTCATCTTTCCAACGCAACCAAAAACATCTCAAACGGAATTGTGTAGCCTGAGTTGTTGTCGTTTGAAATCAGTACTGACGACTGTCCTGATAAGGACATTTTGGTTCTGTAATCCGGACTTTTGACCTAGATGCACTATGAACTAGACTGAGTAGTCTTCATCAAAGTTGTAGCACTCTGTCTTAGCTTCGAAATGGTATAAATTTTACCCTAATACGATTCGGTTGTGTCCGATACACTAAGTGACATCAAATCTGCCTTTGATTTTAGGCCTTAAACTTCATTTCCGGTCAATTTTTCTAGCTTGGTTTGGTAATCATATGACATTGAGCCTATTAACGGCTATTGTAATGCATTTATGTTGTGGGTAATGTTAGGACTGATTGAAGAAAATAATGAAGCCATAAATGGCTAGAAAATAGGTAAATACAAAGGGCGTGCTGCCCAAATTTACGCCCGAGGACTAGAAAGAGATACTTACGACTTGAGTAAGGCTTGAGAGCGAATACCACTTGAATCATCTAGGATAGATGTGTCTTCTATTATCGAGGTATATAAGTTAGAACTTGGCCAAACTTGTACCCTTGGGAAATGAAATAACAACTATTCCGAAGACGTTTTCCTCGTACTTTCGACTCAATTGGTATCTTCAAACATAATTGTTACAAAGTTTCACAGTTTGAAAAGCGAATGAGTGTTTTACAAATATTCTCCAAATGAATTTTAATTACTTGGTTCTTATTAAATGAAACGTTTAAGTTTCGACCCTTAGTCGATTTTCAAAGTTCTTAAACAATGTTTTATCGCAGATTTGGATTCCACACACGGAGTAATACCCGAACGTAACTCGTAAAGGCACTGCATCTTTTGGTGAGTGCTTCCAAATACCTGGTTGAACTGGACACTTGTTCACAATACCTAATCGATGTAAATAAATGATAAGAGATTTGTTGATCGGGCAAGAGTGTACTTTATCGCACTTGCCCTAACATGATATACACTTGTTTATTGTTGCAATTAACTTGATATACTTCTACTTGATTTGTAAGTGTGGAGCGGCAGTATGTACCACACTCAATCCGAGTGGGAGGTGCCTCTCATTCCCGTCTCCATACTTTTATTTTAATTCCGTCGATTGAAGATGTTATCTCATCGACTTCTTGGGGACCCAAACCCCACTGGCTAGTTAATCGAGTCGAGCCGGCAAGAGTTTGGTCGATTAGATAACGAACCATGGGTAGTTAGTGATGTCGAGTGGAGTGTTATCTTCTCGACTAATCGGTATACTCGAGTATTACCACCAGTGTTTATTGAGAATTTTGGGCCCAGTAGGGGGTGTGAATGGTGGATGGAGAGTAGTGTAAGTAGTGTTCTACTGGATTGGTTACTTACTTGAAGGTTGACGGAGTGTCAACTATTACTTGATCAAGCTTTGGTGATGCAATGGGAATTTGGCTCCTGAGAGCCATTCGTATCCTTATACTTTGGAATGATTATTGCTTATAGGATTATTGTTTCTTCTGAAAATTTTTTACACTCGCTCACTTTGAGATTTGCTACTTGAAGTATTATTGTTCATTTTTATGAACTTTTGATGCTCATTAATCTGCTACGTTGATATTCGTACTTTTAAAAATGGTCAATTTGTTATTTGGAACCTCACTGGGCTTTTAGCTCATTCCACGTCATTTGTTTTCCTTACAGGGGGTACGAGCGAGGCGTGAGACGTGTACAGGCTAGCGTAGTCTAGTTATTTTAAATTTTAAATTTGTACTCACGCTAGTACCCGACTAGGGTTGATTGTACTCGAAATGTAAACACTTTGAAGTTTTTTTGGTGTATAGAAGCTTTGTATCTGGATTTAAGCATCAATGTATATATTAAGTTGAAGTGGATGTGTTATTTATTTTCTATGAATGTACATTTTTTTTTCTTGAGCTATGAGTGAGTGAGTCCTGGCGAGAGCTGGGCAGGCGACCCGCCGAACCCTGGGGTACGCCCTAGGGGGAGGTAGGGCTGTCACACCATGGCAATATGACAGGCGAGTGAACTTCGAAGGAATGAGTAACAAATACTCATTTATGTACAAGGACCACAAGATCACTCTTGCACCCCTTTCGCCTAAGCAAGTTTGAGCAAATCAAGAAAGTCTTCAAAAGGAAATCGAACTAGAGAGTGAGAGGAAAAAGAGAGAACTTAGAGCCGAAAAAAATGAAAAGAAAAAGGCAATCATGAATTCAACTAGTGAGGAAAAGAAAAGAAAAGAAGGGAAAAATGAGGGAAAGCACTTGATGCTCATAAAAGCCAAACAAGTGAGGCGAGTTGTGAGCGAACGACAACCACTTCTTATACTTGTGTGCAATGAAGTAGGGCTGTCCAATGACGAGACATTTGCTAACTTTCCTTCGATTGTTGTCCAAATTTTGCAGGATTATAAGTGTAGACACCAAACTTTCAAAAGGGAATGGGTTCTCAATGAGCATTGCATTACTTTGATTGTCATGAAGCGTAAGAATGATACTTTGGCCATCATTTCTATAACCTAAACACTGATCATCCCTTGCATCCTCATTTGAGCTAAAAATTGATGGTTCTTTTCGAGTGCACATATGATCGCACCCCACATTGGGGAAGGAGATTGAGGAATTTTGAAAAAGGGAAAAGAAAAGGGGAAAAGCAAAAAATGCTAGAATAAGGAGGGAACCGCAAATTTGGGGAATTTGATTCCACTTGGGTTCCAATTTTGAAAAAAAGAAAAGAAAAAGAAGAAAACAAGTTCTATCCGGTGGATCACTTATGTTTCATAGACATGAATGAGCAAGGGTCTTCCTCAGTCAGTTAATTCAGATACGTGCCAAAAATTTCCCATTAATGAAAATTTCTTTTCAGAGTTAATGTAAGGAACGGAATACAAGTCAGGCCATCTTCTTTTCCGATCAAGCATCTATCCCTAGTTATCCCTTTTGAGCCTTCAGAATGAAATACTTCGTTTGGCAACCCCTGAGAATCGCAAACCCCACACTGGGGCAAGTTTGAGTTGAAAGGAAAAAATTTCAAGAAGTGAAAAGGTAAAGTCACAAAATCAAAAAGCAAAAGAAGAAAAGAGAACCTCAGTTTAAAAATAAACTGGGGCAAATTTTGTGAAAGTTCAAAGATGGCAGAATGCCGAAAAATCAAAAGAAGAAAGAAAATGAAAGAGAAAAAGCCTCAATTGAACACAAGCTCTGGCAAATTCTGATTTAACCCTAAAAATGGGGCTGGAGCAACAATGCGATCTCAGATTTTTCAAACCACTTTTGAAATCCGCTTTCAAGCCTTAACTTTTCTAAGCACCCCACCTGACCCCATTACAAAAGCCGAAAGTCCTGACTTCTGTTCTTTGCAATGGCCCTGGCAAGAAAATTTCTGATGCCGGAAAATTTCAGCTGTATTTCTGAATTGCCTGGGTATGGGGTTGACGCTACTTACCAGGTGAAAATCCACCAAGTTGAGGGAAAGGAAAAAGAGGCAAAAAGCGAAGCAAGAAAAGTAAATGCAAGAAAATACAGAAAAATTCGACGCTGAAGTCCCTGGTAAATGATGAGAAAAATGCAAACAAAGTCTGAGATCTTTTGAGTTCAAAATAGGGGCAATTTTGGAAAAATGTGATCTTCGGTGCAATGTCCTTGAAAGTTTTATTCTTTAGCTATCGTTTTTCAAGCCAAATTACAAGCTAAGAAAGTCCATCGTTGACTTATTACTTCATGACAATCCAAAGTGAGGATCATGCTCATAAGAAATTCATCAAATCATTTGTGATCATAAGGG
This sequence comes from Coffea eugenioides, assembly GCF_003713205.1. Taxonomy (NCBI): domain Eukaryota; kingdom Viridiplantae; phylum Streptophyta; class Magnoliopsida; order Gentianales; family Rubiaceae; genus Coffea; species Coffea eugenioides. The sequence goes on from NC_040039.1 coordinate 22,861,833, forward strand.
TATAACCCGTTTCCACATGTTTAGCTATCACTTCTGTCCATACGTTACAAGCCTAGAAAGCTGGTATGTTGACTAAGTTTTCTTGAAAAATAAGGGTGACAAACTCTTTGCTTTCACTAAGATGTGACATTGAATGGATTACATACAATTGGGGCACAAAAATGAGACAGATTCTGACCTCTCATTTTCCTTCAGCCACTTCCAAATCAAAAATAAAGTCACTTGATTGGTCCTGAAAAATGAGCCAACCAGAAGTGGTGACCCGTTACCCTAAACACCAATGCTAAAAGTGAGGAAGAAATCTTCTTGAATTTGGTGTTACTTCGAGGAATTCATCATGAAATTTCTGCATGAGTTTCAAACTTGACGTTTAAAGTTTCTTCACATTGTTGTATATGTGCACTCTTTTCTAAATTTTAGAAAGTGCGGTTTTTCTTTGTTCAAATCAATGGGAAATCATCTGAACAAATTTTTGCAATCAAGGGAGCCCACACTGGGGCAAAAATTTTATTTGTGAGATTTCATGAAATAAGCCCATACTGGGGCACATTTTTTGTAATACATTTGAGATTTGTGTCCAAAAATCAAATAATAACATTTTTCGAAACAATCCCGCTGCTCTTTTCCTGGAATTTAAGTGCATGTCATACTTTGATGAACCCCTTGTACAGGTATTCATGATTCAAAATGACGAAAGGCATCCAGTAAGGCGGAAGGCCGATACTGCAAAGAGAAGCAAGAAGAAGGAGGAAAAATGGACCCTACACTTGGGGCAAATTATTTTTTTAAAATTTTTGAAAAAAAAGGGAAAAAAGAAGGAAAAAAGAAAAAAAGAGAAAAAACCAAAAATCAAATCAAAAAGTCAAAAATCAAGTTCAAATTCTTGTTTCTTGAAAAATCAAATTTGATTTCTTGTGGGCGAAGCTCCAATGCACGCCGCGCATCATTCTGTTCCCCCCTTCTCTTGACATTCCAAATCAAGTTGGGCCTGGACTTGGTGCCGCCAACATTCCAAAGATCAAGTTGGGCCTGGATTTCGTGCCGCCAACATCACTTTATCACGTTGGGCCTGGACTTGGTGCCGCCAACATCACTTTATCACGTTGGGCCTGGACTTGGTGCCGCCAACTTCACTTTATCACGTTGGGCCTGGACTTCGTGCCGCCAACATTCCAAAATCACGTTGGGCCTGGGCTTCGTGCCGCCAACTTCACAAATCTCAAATTGGGACCGGGTTTTATCCCGCCAATCTCGGCAGGACCGGGTTTAATCCCGCTGACCGCTTATCTCAAATTGGGACCGGGTTTTATCCCGCCAATCTCGGCAGGACCGGGTTTAATCCCGCTGACCGTTTTTATCAAATAAGGACCGGGTTTTATCCCGCCAATCTCGGCAGGACCGGGTTTAATCCCGCTGACCGCTTATCTCAAATTGGGACCGGGTTTTATCCCGCCAATCTCGGCAGGACCGGGTTTAATCCCGCTGACCGCTTATCTCAAATTGGGACTGGGTTTTATCCCGCCAATCTCGGCAGGACCGGGTTTAATCCCGCTGACCGTTTTTATCAAATTGGGACCGGGTTTTATCCCGCCAATCTCGGCAGGACCGGGTTTAATCCCGCTGACCGCTTTTATCAAATTGGGACCGGGTTTTATCCCGCCAATCTCGGCAGGACCGGGTTTAATCCCGCTGACCGCTTTTATCAAATTGGGACCGGGTTTTATCCCGCCAATCTCGGCAGGACCGGGTTTAATCCCGCTGACCGCTTATCTCAAATTGGGACCGGGTTTTATCCCGCCAATCTCGGCAGGACCGGGTTTAATCCCGCTGACCGCTTTTATCAAATTGGGACCGGGTTTTATCCCGCCAATCTCGGCAGGACCGGGTTTAATCCCGCTGACCGTTTTTATCACATTGGGACCGGGTTTTATCCCGCCAATCTCGGCAGGACCGGGTTTTATCCCGCTGACCGTCCACACCCCGTCAGGCTCAGATGTCGTCTCACTGACCAATTCATCATACTGGGGCAAATTTTGAAAAGGTTCCCTCAAAAAAATCAAAAAAATCAAAAAAAAATCCAAAAATCCAAAAATCAAATCAAGTTCATCACGGCAGGCTCGGGTTTGATCCCACTGTCCGATTGTCGAGACATTTCATTTTCACAGCCACTGGAACGTGGATCAGTCCCATTAACACTTCATTTCGCTTCTTTCATTTGCATCACCAATAAACATGGGTCAACCCCACCAATACTCCATCTCACTTCAATTCATCCCATTTAAATTTCTGTTCGGGTCTATCCCGTGGGTCTATCCCAATTTTAAATTTCTGTCCGGGTTAATCCCTTGGGTCTATCCCAATTTTACATTTCTGTCCGGGTCTATCCCGTGGGTCTATCCCAATTTTAAATTTCTGTCCGGGTTAATCCCTTGGGTCTATCCCAATTTTAGATTTCTGTTCGGGTCTATCCCAATTTTAAATTTCTGTTCGGGTCTATCCCGTGGGTCTATCCCATTTACATTCTGTCCTGGGTCCTAATCCCATTTAAATTTCTGTCCGGGTCCTATCCCGTGGGTCCTATCCCAATTTAAATTTCTGTTCGGGTCTAATCCGTGGGTCTACCCAATTTTAAATTTCTGTCCGGGTCCTATCCCGTGGGTCTATCCCAATTTTTAGCCTTTCTGCCCGTGGGTCTATCCAATTTTACATTTTCTGTCCGGGTCTATCCGTGGGTTCTATCCCAATTTTTAAAATTTCTGTTTCGGGTTCTACTTCCCGTGGTCTATCCCAAATTTTAAATTTTTCCTGTCCCGGGCCCGTGGGTCCCAATTTTACATTTCTGCCCGTGGGTCCTATCCCATTTTACATTTCTGTCCGGGTCTATCCCGTGGGTCTATCCCAATTTTAAATTTCTGTTCGGGTCTATCCCGTGGGTCTATCCCAATTTTACATTTCTGTCCGGGTCTATCCCGTGGGTCTATCCCCGTTTTAAATTCCTGTTCGGGTCAATCCCGGTTTTAAATTTTCTGTTTGGATCAATCCCATTCTAAATTTTTGTCAAAGGGGTCAGTCCCCATTTCTAAAGCATCCATCGTTCGAGACGCTCGTAGCCGAATAACACAGGTAAGCATTTGGTGTCTACTTCTTTGTCTCAAGTTTTTCCAAAACTCAGACAAAGAGGGGCAAACTGTAGACACCAAATTTTGGTGTAATTTCATTTACTAATTATTTTTTTAGTCTGTGCTCGTTTTTTTTTTACTTTTTACTTTTTAGTTTTTTAGTTTTTTGTGTTATTAATATTTTTAAGTTTTTAGCATAGAATCTCTTGAAAATGAAAAAAAAAGGGAAAAAGAAGAGAAAAAGTGAAAAATGATGAAAAATGAAAAATGAAAGAAAAAGAATGAAAATGGCAAAAATAGGTGGAAGTGTGCATGTTGAACAAGTGTACAAAACAATCATGGGACAAGTGGTTAAGGAATTTGAGGGACAAATGTCCCTTTTGTTTAATTGACAACACAACATTTAGGAGGACACTTGTTTAGCTTAGAAGGGAGGTTTGAGAATTGGAAAGGAAAAAAAAGAAAAGAGGCGGCGGAGGAAAAAAAAAACGAAAAAAAGAAGAAAAAGAGACAGAGAGGCAGCCGCAAGAGTAGAGGGGATGAGCAGAAAAACAAAAACAAACAGCGGGGGGGAGAAATTGGAAAAAAGGGCGGCGGAATTTTTGAGCAAGAGTTTGAGGAAAACAGGGGAGGCTGACGGTTTGGGAAAAACAGAAAAAAAATGAGAGTAAAGGAACGAGAGAGGCATCGACGAAGAACAGAGAGCAAGAAAATTGAGAAACAGGGGAGAGGAGCTATCGGGCATTGAGACAAAACGGAAAAGGGGCAGAAAAGAAAACAGAGGGCAAGGGAGATGGAGGTTTCAACTTCAATCATCAAAGGAGAGGAAAAATTTCCAGTCATGGCTGCAAAAATAATTTCCACTATCTCAACCGACCACTACCAGCCTCGCATCCGCCGCTGGTGCTGTCTGTCGCCGCCGCCACCACGCGCAATCTCTATAGCGGTCACCAGGCAGTTGTAAGTGGCCAACCGCCTGCACAAGGAGCCGCCACCGCTTCATCAAAATCCATCGCCACCACCTCGTCGGATTCCACCATGGCTGTCTCTAATATCTCATTTACTCGATTTCCATTGCAAGGGAGGTAACTTCTATATTCTTGCGTTATTTTTCCTACGTGCTCCAACGTGCTAAGTGAAATACATGTCTACTTTGCTTTTCTAGCCTTTCTTTAATTTCTTTTATTTATGTCATTTACTTTTGCTTTTTTTATTTAAGTTATTCTTTATGGGGTATGTGTACACCTCTTGGCTTGTAATAGATAGGGTTTGGAGGAGCATTCAATGAAGACTATCAAAGTCATGTGCCTAGCTAGCAAATGTAATAGTTAGGGCTTTAATTGTCTTATGTGTCTTGCATGCTTAATTACTACGTGTTAATTTGCTTTGTTAGGGCCCTGCATCTAGTCGAGCATGCTAAATGTTATGTGCTATGTGTTTATAAGTGTTTGGCATGTCTACTCGCTTTCCATAGCATGAATGAATGGAATGGATGAATGTACGTTTCCGCTAGTCCAACGCTAGTCGGAATTCATAGAATGGGCTAGTCCAACGCTAGACCCTTAGGGATTTCCCCTCGTTAGCACATCATTTGCTTGTTCACCACATATCACGCATTTTCTTTAGATTTATCATTTGGCATGATCCTCGAACCCCTTTCCCCTCATTTTAGGTTTTGCATCCAATACTAGCTATAGGCTTCATTTTGCTTGAGTGTCCCCTTCCGATAAAGGAAACGAGCGAGTGTGGCTACTCGATAGCCTTAGCACGCTAGTTTTGCCTTCTAATCAAAGGGAAAATCAAAGTCGAAAAGTTAGGAGTCCACCCCCGTACCCGACTTGTTGCATTCCTCTAGGGTCATACTTTCATTTTTATCACCTACATACTCTCTTAACCACATTTTTCACATTTCTCAAACCATACTTCATTTTACTACATTTTACCTATCACTTGCTTATTTTCACTTCACAAATGACATTCCACTTTACCTTATATATCTATTATTCTATTTTCAAACACTTGCACACGAAAAACACTTGAACTTTATACAATTTCACACAAGCACCTTTATACAATTTCGCACACTTGCACTTACATTTCTTGCATCTTTCATACACTTTCACACTTGCACACTTGAATCTCATTTGCATTAATCGACCTCTATGAGGTTTTTCTTTGTTGGCCGCCACAATTCATGTGGTTTGGGACCAAAAGCCTCACAAGAGACATCGTAGAATTTAGGATTGCATTTTCCTTTCCGTTTTGCATTCATCTAGTCAAATCCAACATGCGATACATACCTTGGGTAGAAAAATTAGGAAAAATTGGTTTAAGTCACACAACTAGCCTTGGCTAGGTCGAAGGGGTGCCTTGGATTTTTATCCTTGCCTTCCCCTTCGTCAAATGTGACCCCCGATCCCTCTTTTGGTTACGTAGACCCAAAAGTTCTCTAAAAGGGTTTATTTACTTTTTCATTCAAAACAAAAATCAGTTTTTGGGTGACTTGGTACACCCTAACTCTATACCAAGTGGCGACTCCATTTTTACAAAAAAACCCTTTTTGAACTTTATATGGCCAAACCGTCGCATTATCAAGTCCCATGGCCTTTACTTTCGCTTTGCACACGTTCACACCACACACAACACCACATCAAAAAGTGGGGCGCGACAATAAGGATGTGTTTCCCGAGGATATTCCAAGTGGTTTACCACCTATTCGCGGGATTGAACACCAAATTGACTTCGTACCTAGAGCTACCATACCTAATCGTCCACCTTACAAGAGTATTCCGAGGAGACAAATGAGCTATAATGCCAAGTGGACGAGTTACTAGACAATGGATGGGCGAGAGAGAGTTTGAGCCCTTGCACGGTACCGGTGATTCTAGTACCTAAAAAGGATGGAGCATGGCAAATGTGTGCTGATTGTCGAGCTGTGAATGCAATTACGGTAAAGTATCGTCACCCTATACCTGGGTTAGATGACATGCTTGACGAATTATGTGACAGCCCCACCTCCCCCTAAGGCGAACCAGAGGGTTCGGCGGGCCGCCTGCCCAACTCTCGCAGGGACTCAGTCGTTCACTACATTCCTCAAACAGATTACAAGATAAATCTCAAATATTACATCACATTCTCCAATAATTACATGTCAAAAGCGAAGCGGAAACAATTCCCAACTATACATAAAATGATTCCAAATCCAAACTGTACAACATAAAGGCCATCCAATCACGCGCACAAGTACTACAAGCCTTCCTTCGCTTTGAGCCCTGTGGAGGGGAATAAAATATTTTTGGGGTGAGCTAGAAGCTCAGCGAGTAACCAGAAAATCAGTAATCAAATCGGTTTAACAATATTTCTTTTCAATGATGTCATAAATCAAATGATAAGTCCAGAAACAATTACAACATTTACAAAACATTAAATATGGAGTATCAATAATTCAAGAAACATGTACAATGGAAAGCGATAGTAACATTCATGAAAAGATACGCTCGTTCTCCTGTCATTTCCTTTTTTTTTCATTTGAAATTGCATCATTTTCCACCAACCTCCACCAACCTACAAAGGTAATACTCGAGTATACCAAACGTTCACCCAGGTCCCTAATCGCCCGACCGAGTCCTTTTCTGGCTCGAGACGACCGGTAACAGGGGCAATGGCCAGTTCAGCCCAAAAGGCTTACATTCATGCGCAAGTAGCATTTAATCATTTATCATGAAAATTTCACATTGATTTAGGTCGAGTGCGATAAAATACACACTCGCCTAGAAAGCTCGTTTTGGAAATCATTCAAAGCACGTAACACGTTATCAATCAATAATACAAGTCATGAAGTCAAGGAAATATATCAAACAAGGAACACTTTCATATAAGCACGCATGATATGCAAGAAAACAGTTCAAAAGTAGCTTTGGAAACAGTTCAAAAGTAAATAATGTAAGAAACATTTCACAAGTACTTTGGAAATAGTTTAGGGTCACTCACCTCCATGGCTCAGAAACCATCCATCATATATCATTGCCTTGCTCAAATCCGAGTCTTAGATCACAAACTCAATGCAAACAAATCCCTTCAAAGTTCGGACAGCACTTCCCCTAAATTTCTTTACTTTTCCAGCCATCAAGGCTTCATTATTTCCTCAGCCAGTCCCAAAGGTACACACACAACAACAAGTTCATCCAATAGTCATTCAGCAAGCTCCAAGTAGTACTAGTACAAGTCAAACTAGGCAAAAGTCCGGAAATGAAAGTTAAGCTCAAAACCAGAAAAACAGTTTTGACGTCCTTTTGCGGTAATGGCACCAAAGGTACTACGAGTATCGGATGGAGGTCCAAGACCCACCGTTTCGAAGCTAAGAACCAGGGCTACAACAATGTAGAAGGTCACTCAGTCCAAATCCCAGCACAACTAAGTCAAATATGCCAAATAACAAACCAGAACCGTAATTGCAGGTTTACAAATTACACTATGCTGTAATCAGTACAACTCAGTCTAAACAGGTCCAAATTCAGAAATTCCAAAGGCATATGGTATCTAGGACATCAAGCTACATTTCATCAGAAGACCTCAACACCCAAATCCAAAACAATTCCAGTCAAAACAACCCATTTCAGACACAGTTCTAACATCCTGATGAACCCAGAACAGCAATAGTAATTTCGGCTTATCTCATTCTACACTACTCCAATTGACCTGAAATTTTACAGGAAGCCTTAAAACATCAATACCTACAACTTTCATGTTTTGAACCAAGGCCAATTCGGCCTCTATCTATGACCTAAAAATTCGGACAGAATGTTCATCACAAAACCCTCAATTTTCAATTTTTGGTCCAAAACAGAAATTGGTTGCAATTAATCACTTTTTCCACCTCATAGAGTCCTTAAATATCATTTCCAATCATCATACATGACCCCATAATCATATCCATATGAAAACAGAAAAATCCCCAATAATTATAAAACTTCACCAATTCAACCAAAATCAAGATATAATCCATAAAGTTGCACCTTATATCACCACTAATCATGAATTGAACATCATTAGAGCAAGGAGAGGGGTCATTCACAACTCACCTTAGCAATACAAGAGATAGAGCAACTAGTCACCTTAGCTTTCCAAACAACTCCACAAAACACCTCAAGACCACTTAGCAAAGAGATTTTATGGAATGATTTGGAGTTTTATTTGTTGGATTTGAAGATTGAGCAAGAAATAGAAGGAAGAAATTGAGAGCTTTTCTTTCTTTTCCTTTGAGAGAGAGCCGGCTATGAAGCTTTAGAAATAAGGATGATTTTTGGCAATTTTTTTATATTTATTTGGTAAAGGTAAAGGTAAAGTCAAATGGTCAAAGTCCAAGACTTAATCTTATGGTGATACTTGTCACCTTTTGGTTCAAAACTTATCTTTTTGTCTCTCCAATACAAATATCTTAACACCTTGTCAAAAATATATTGCGTTTACCGCACTTGCGGGTCCCACGTTCAAAATATGCTCTTAATTTCTCACACTCATACTTTTCGGGGCGTCACAAATTACATGGTGCAGTCATTTTTACCAAAATTGACTTGAAAAGTGGATATCACCAAATTCGAATTAAAGAAGTTGATGAATGGAAGACTGCTTTTAAAACTAAGTATGGCTTATATGAATGGCTAGTGATGCCTTTCGGATTAACCAATGCACCTAGTACATTTATGAGGCGAATGAACCATGTTTTAAGACCATTCTTAGGACAATTTGTAGTAATTTATTTTGATGATATCCTTATCTATGGCCATAGCATTGACGAGCATCTTGGACATTTAAAGGCTGTTTTGGATGTACTTTGAAGGGAGAAGCTATATGCTAATCTCAAGAAGTGCAATTTTTGTACTGACTGACTTGTGTTTCTAGGGTTTGTGATTAGTGTACAAGGAATGCAAGTAGATGACTCCAAGATTAAGGCTATCCAAGAGTGGCCGACCCCTAAGACAATTGGGGACGTACGTAGCTTCCATGGACTCGCGGGCTTCTATAGACGATTTGTGAAGGATTTTAGCACCCTAGCAGCCCCGCTCACTGCATTTATCAAGAAAAATGACAAGTTCACCTGGGGAGAGGAACAAGAACACGCATTCCAAACATTAAAGGATAAGTTGATGCATGCACCAATTTTAACCCTACCTGACTTTTCTAAAACTTTTGAAATTGAATGTGATGTTTCAGGGATAGGAGTTGGAGCTGTGTTGATGCAGGAGGGTAGACCGGTCGCGTACTTCAGTGAGAAGCTTAATGGGGCAGCATTAAACTACTCGACCTATGACAAGGAGTTATATGCATTGGTTCGAGCACTACGTGTATGGCAGCATTACTTAAGACCCAAAGAGTTCATGGTTCACACCGATCATGAGTCTCTCAAGCACTTAAGGGCACAACATAGCCTTAATAAGAGGCACGCACGTTGGGTCACCTTCATTGAAACTTTCCCATTCATCATTAAGTATAAAAGTGGTAAGAGTAATATAGTGGCCGATGCACTATCACGCAGGTATTCTTTACTAACTACTCTTGATGCTAAGTTGCTTGGATTTCAATTGCTCAAGAAAATGTATGCAAACAATGTAGATTTTGGTGATATTTTTTAGGGTTGTTCATGCACTGCTCAAGGAAACTTTTCAATTTTTTATGGTTATTTATTCTACCTCAATCGGCTTTGCATACCTAGCTGTTCCATAAGATTGTTACTGGTAAAAGAAGCACATAGAGGTGGTTTAATGGGACACTTTGGAGTTGCTAAAACTTTATCTATCTTGCAGGAGCATTTTCATTGGCCACGAATGCAGCGTGATGTCGAGAGGATTGTAAGTCGATGCATTGTATGCAAGAAGGCAAAGTCTAAGGTACAACCTCATGGTTTATATTTACCCTTACCTATTTCTAATAGATCTTGGGTAGATCTTTCGATGGCCTTCATCCTTGGCTTACCTAGGTCTAAGAAAGGACATGATTCTATTTATGTGGTTGTTGATAGATTTTCTAAAATGGCGTACTTTATTGCTTGCCATAAGAGTAATGATGCATCTCATGTAGCAGACTTGTTTTTCAAAGAAGTTGTTCAGTTGCATGGCATTCCTAGAACAATTGTATCAGATAGAGATGTCAAATTTCTCTCTTATTTTTGGAAAACTTTGTGGTCTAAATTGGGTACTAAATTATTGTTTTCGACCACTAGTCATCCGTAAACCGATGGACAAACCGAGGTTGTCAATCGCATTCTTTCTACTCTTTTGCGTACTATCATCAAATCTAATTTGAAAAATTGGGAAGAGTGTCTACCTCATGTAGAGTTTGCATATAATAGGGTTGTGCATTCCACTACTCAATATTTTCCATTTGAAATTGTTTATGGATTTAACCCTTTGACACCTTTGGATTTGACTCCGTTACCTCTAAGTGAAAGAGCTAATCTTAATGGTCAACAAAAGACTGATTTTGTGCGGAAGCTGCATGAGAAGGCTCGTTTGAACATAGAAAAATGAACTACTCAGATCGTTCAACAAGCAAACAAGGGTCGTCGCAAACTTGTGTTCGAACCGGGTGATTGGGTATGGTTACACCTGCGCAAAGAATGATTTCCTATCCAACGCCGTAACAAGCTCTCACCCCGTGGTGATGGACCATTCCAAGTTCTTGAACGCATTAATGACAATGCCTATAAACTTGACCTACCCAGTAAGTATGGTGTTAGCGCTACATTTAATGTCTCTGACTTGACTCCATTTACAGGTGACACCTCCGATTTGAGGGCAAATCCTTTTTAAGAGGAGGAAAATGATGCAATCATCCAAGTTACTACCAAGGACGTGGTGATACCATCTGGACCAATCACGCGAGCTCATGCCAAAAGAATGAAGGAGCAATTGAATATCTTGGTACATGCAATACAAAAGGCCAAAGAAGGTAGCTCAACGTTTGAAGATAGCTCGGAGTACGTGACTTTACTCCGACTCAAAGATCAAGACCCGTGAACGCATTTCAAGTTACAAGATGAATCGAGCTTCACGGGCTTCAAGTCTAGCAAGTTTTGTTGTTTAAACTAAAAGAATAAGCAACTTAAGTGTTGTAGTCCTTGCCATTTTAGCCCATTAGTTTTATTCCATTTTTTAGTTGTTATATTCAGCCCATAAGGAGTTGCATGGGCCACCTTCCAAATTTCTAGTCTTGCTAGGGTTTGTGTTGTGTAAGCTATAAATAGCCTCATAACCAACAATGATATCAGATTTGGCTTCCTAATAAAATTAAGAGTACTTCTCTTGGGTTCTTGCAAGCACCTCTTGAACATCTTATAAATTTCCTAAGAGTTCACCTTGGCTTATCAAACAAGAATCGCATTTGTTTGTGGCGCCGTTCTACCAAATTCCTAGGTTCGCTAATTCGTTAAGTTGCGGGTTGAGATTGTATCAAGATTGTTCGCAACTTAGAGGGTTAGATTGGGCCTAAAAGGGAATTTCGCAAGTTCAAAACCTGGAAAATTTCCATCAAGATCATGGGTTGTGGAGATGAATTGATACGAACAAGAGGAGCCACTGGAGCCATGATACCAACCCTTGTTCGTGTCATTCATTTCCATCCAGATTTGAGGACAAATCCTGCTCAAGTGGAGGGGACTGATGTGTGCACGGACCTTAGCCCAAGTAATGACCCAGTTCGAGTTCCATTGGGCCCAGTCACACGTGCACGAGCTAAGCTCTTCAAAGAATCCCTCCAAGCCCTTGTTCGAATTGTCCAAAACCAACATGGAGTCCATAGAGATATTGAAGGCTTGAAGGATTTTAATCGAGTTATCTACACCATGACCCAAGCCCATGAAGAGTCAAGTGGGCCTCCAAATGAGTTGGCCGAATAGGGCCTTAGGCCTTAGTAGTTATTTAGCAATTGATTAGTGTTTAAGTAAGAGCATGGGCCGGCCCATCTTGTCCCAAGACCATGGGCCGACTTTTCCCTTTCCTAGTCCCTTTAGGGTTTCAGTCACTTTAGCCTATAAATAGGCTTGCTTTGTAAGGTTTTAGGGCAAACGTGCTACGTGTCTCGAAACGTGTAGATCGAGGAACGTATCAGTTGGCTTCAGAGCTTTGGTGGAGGTATCTTCCGTTATATCCGTAGTCTTGTCCTAGTTTTCCTTATTTCTCCGCTGCCTTGTTTTTTTTTTAAAAAAAAAAAAAAACGTCACTGTTCATCCGACACTGTTCATCCGCTACTGTTCATCCGACACTGTTCACGTTACTGTTCATCCGAACACAAAAATCTGTTGGTGTGTTATCTCCTTTGTGTTGTGTCTAGTTTGTTGATAATTTCTGTCCACAACTTGTTTCTTGCGTTTGAGTCGTTTGTTGCATCAAAAATTCTGGTTGTTGGTGTTTCAACGTTGCTCCCAAATCTGTCTCGTTAGTTGGTTGTCGCTTGGGCAGCAAGAACAATAACGTGACGGCTGCTAGGGTTTCCTTATCTTGCTAGGGTTATCCTTGCGGCTAGGGTTTTCTACTTGCGGCTAGGATGTCTACTTGCGGCTAGGGTTTCTTTGTACTCACTTGGACACTCTCTCTCCTACCTTTTTAGGAAACTTTCCCAAACTCTCTCATCCATTTTTTTTTGGAAACTTTCCTAAATTCTCTCATCCATTTTTTAGGAAACTTTCCTAAACTCTCTCATCCATTTTTTTTGGAAACTTTCTTAAAGTCTCTCATCTATTTTTAGGAAACTTTCCTAAATTCTCTCATCCATTTTTTTGGAAACTTTCCTAAATTCTCTCATCCATTTTTAGGAAATTTTCCTAAACTCTCTCATCCATTTTTTTGGAAACTTTCCTAAATTCTCTCATCCATTTTTAGGAAACTCACCTAAAATTCTCTCATCCATTTTTAGGACCTTTCCTATATTCTCTCATCCACTTTAGGAAACTCTCCTATATTCTCTCATCCACTTTAGGAAACTCTCCTATATTCTCTTCCTAGATTTTAGGAACACTCTCCTACACTTTCTCCTATATTTTCTCCTAGTTTTTAGGAACACTTCCCTACACTTTCTCCTACATCTCCGTGATTACTCTTGAGGAAGAAGTTGGTGACATTTATTGGACTTGAGCGGCCTTTCTCAACTACCTAACCCAACAGGTAAAGGTATTTGGTAAGTCCATTAGAGTGAGTAATTGTGAGTGATACACGAGTGTCGAGAGAAAACACGTAAGGGAGCGTGAAAAACAATATCTTCGGTTTTGTTACTAACTTTTGCAGGTTCCCTCATACATTCATGGCGAGTACAAGACGCATAAAAGTTAGCTCACCACATTGGCTTCCTGATCCTAAGGGAGTCAAAGAAGTGGCATTACGTGGTGTAGATGAGCAATTGGACATCGTCAAATCTCAGTTGCTTGGTTGGTTTTATACTCGTTGTGGTGTCAAAGATAAAATCTGTAGCTTGGCCATTGATGGGAGTTGTGAAGTCAACCTTGCAAGTGCTATCATGGTTGAGAAATTAAATCTTCCAACCATTGATCATCTTCAACCATACAAGTTGACGAGCACTCATGGTAATGTTTGGGTTACTAAGTACACACTTATACCTATTCAAATCGGCAAATATGTGGATGAGGTGTTGTGTGATGTAGTCCCAATTCAAGTGACACATGTGTTGTTGGGCAAAGCATGGATGTCGAGGCAAGAAATTAAATATGACGGACATACTAATAAGTATTCCTTCTTATTTAATAGTCGTCGTCTTGCACTTGTATCACTTACTTATGACCAACTTTGTATTGACCTAGCATGCATGAAAAGTGAGATTGAGCGTTATAGAATGGAGAAAAAGCTAGATGAGGGAATTGTGCCTGAAGAGGTAAAACCCGAGGGAGTTGAAAATAATGAGATGAAAGGGTCAGCTGTTGAACTAGAAAAAGAGATGGAAAAATCTAATGAGATGGGTGGTAAAAAGGAAGAAAGGAGAGAAAGTGGGCTGATCTTGAGCAACCCGGTGAAGGCCTATTATTTTCCTAACGAACTTACCTTCGCTTTGTTTAGTGTTTCTACTTTTATACAGATCAAGCAAAGGCAAGTTGAGTTGATCTTGGTGTGTTCCATTCCAAAATCAATTGTAGACTTTGCAAGCCTCCATGAAGTTGGCACTCCAAGAGTTAAACCCCGTTGGTATCCATTCATGAAACAATATCAACTCAAATCAGTCCACACCAAAGGGGAGTTGATTCGAGCTCGTCTTGAAGGGAACACTCCACATTTTGGGGATCGTTGTGTACCAAGGGTTCGTTTAAAGAACAAGTACCTCAATGACCATTATGATTTTCGTCTTGCTCTTAGTCCACATGAAGCTCCAACATCACCAAATCCGCCTTGGTGCCTTGCAAGTGTGTTCGAGCCGGAGTTCGATTTCATGGGATACACTTCATACCACTTTGAGGACCCTTACCTCATGACCACAAACGATCAAGTTGAGCATACATTGAAGATGGTTTGTGAGATTCAAGGTTCGACAAGGGTTATGTTCCAACTTAGCCCATGGGCTTTGCATTGGATGCCATCTGTAGCCATCATAACAAGATTGAGTCGAAGGCATGTAACTCGTCTTGTCACCATTCGTGCTTCAATTTGTGGGCAAATTGCTTTCAAGAGGGGGGGAATGATACGAACAAGAGGAGCCACTGGAGCCATGATACCAACCCTTGTTCGTGTCATTCATTTCCATCCAGATTTGAGGACAAATCCTGCTCAAGTGGAGGGGACTGATGTGTGCACGGACCTTAGCCCAAGTAATGACCCAGTTCGAGTTCCATTGGGCCCAGTCACACGTGCACGAGCCAAGCTCTTCAAAGAATCCCTCCAAGCCCTTGTTCGAATTGTCCAAAACCAACATGGAGTCCATAGAGATATTGAAGGCTTGAAGGATTTTAATCGAGTTATCTACACCATGACCCAAGCCCATGAAGAGTCAAGTGGGCCTCCAAATGAGTTGGCCGAATAGGGCCTTAGGCCTTAGTAGTTATTTAGCAATTGATTAGTGTTTAAGTAAGAGCATGGGCCGGCCCATCTTGTCCCAAGACCATGGGCCGACTTTTCCCTTTCCTAGTCCCTTTAGGGTTTCAGTCACTTTAGCCTATAAATAGGCTTGCTTTGTAAGGTTTTAGGGCAAACGTGCTACGTGTCTCGAAACGTGTTGATCGAGGAACGTATCGTGAATTTCACCTTCGTGGAGGAATTCGCATCAGGTAAAGGACTATAAAGACCATAAGGTTAAAGTTTAGACTTAGCTTCGTGGCAAGTGATGCACTTGGCCACCATTCGTTCCACATCTCGCTTCATCCTTGGCCAATGAAAGTGTTCTTGAAGGATAGCTAACATCTTAGCCACACCAAAATAACCTATCAACCCACCTCCGTGTGCTTCCCTAACAAGTAAAGAACAAATAGAGCAGTTAGGTATACACTGTGACGGCCCCACCTCCCCCTAAGGCGAACCAGAGGGTTCGGCGGGTCGCCTGCCCGGCTCTTGCCGGGACTCAGTCGCTCACTACATTCCTCAAACAGATTACAATATAAATCTCAAAAATTACATCAAATTCTGCAATAATTACATAAACGAGTATATCAAGTTATACAAACCACGAGTACCAGAAGTACCCTAGAAAAGCTGATAACTCTAACCACCATGACAAATTTATACAACTTAATAGTCCACTTCTAACAAGTACAAGTTCAACTTATCTAAACACCTTCCCGAGCGATCCCCGCGTCGGCCCCCTGCTAAGGAAAACAAATAGAATGGGGTAAGCTATAAGCTTAGTGAGTAACCAGGGGTAAAAATGTAGTTTTTACATGTCAACATTTGACCAGTAAGAGCAAAGCAAAAGCAGAAAAGTAACACTACATAGTAAGGATACGGGTGGCTCCCAAGCCAACTCTTTTGTCGAGTTTGATCACTGGTTGACCCTTAAGATCCTGAGCTACACAGCTCACTTCTCTTGCCCAAGTCACGAGCAATAAATGCTCTAAAATATTTTTCAAGCAATAAATACTCTAGTTCAAGCAATAAATGCTCTGGTTCAAGCAATAAATGCTCTCAAGCAATAAATGCTCTGGTTCAAGCAATAAATGCTCTGCAAATATTCACAAGCCATGAATGCTCTATAACAAATCATAAAAATCATATTTCACAGGTATGAATAGCAATTAATGGGGTTTAGATCGAGTGCGATAAAGTACACCCTCGCCTAAGTGCCCATTCATAGTAAACTCATTTTTTGTATTGAGTTACACAGAAATCCTGATCACTCACCTAAAGAGCAAGTATAACGAGAGAAAGTACGGAAATGAATTCAAGTCGCCAGCTAGTGGGCCCCACCGGCTCCGTCTAGCCCGCCTTCGCCTGTAGCAGAAGGTTGAGCCATATCATCACACAAACAACTACTAAAGGACGCAAATTAAACAAAACGGCAAAATCGGCACATGCACGCGTGCGGAAACGGCAACGGAAACGGCCAGATTTGGCACCAAAAACCGTTTTGATCAAAAGTTAGGCTGGGAATGTCGGATCAAAGTGGGTGAGACACCGCTTCGAAGCTATGAGGAAGGGCTACCATTCTCATGAAGACACCTTAATCTAGATCTGAATGGAAGCAGGTCGAAATTATGGAAAACAGTACCAGAAATTTACGTGTTCGGGTGACGAACAGGGTTTGTTTGCTGGACCATAACTCACAGCTCACAAATCCAAATCAAGAAATTCCAAAGGCGTTGGAAAGCTAGGACATAAGGCTATAACTTTCACGTTTGGATCAAAAGCTGAATCAATACAGAGCATGGAGAAAAATGGGTCCAAACATTCCTGTCAGAACTGTCCAAATTCGAAGGCAGTTCTGACAACCGATCTTGTTTTGGTCACAACTGGAGCTACGGGACTCGGATTTGGATGAACTTTATACCGTTTCGAAGCTGAAACCAAGATCTATATTTCTTATGAAGGGGTCAACACCCAGATCGTACGTTATCAAAACAGACAAAACAGGGCAGAAGCTAAATGCAGAACGTACGTAAATTCCAGGGTACAAAACAGGTGCGAGTGTTTTGGCTATAACTCGGGCTACCTCAGTCCAAATCAAGTGATTCTAAAACCATACGAAAGCTAAGAAACAGGGTTACATTTCATCAGAAGGCCTCAACAACCAATTCGGAAGCATTCCTGACCAAAACAACCAATTATAGAAGCAATTCTCCAATTCGGGTAAAACCAGGACAGCAATAGTAATTTCAACTTTTCTCATTCTACACTACTCCGATTGACCTGAAATTTTGTAGACACCTCTAAAATGTCATTCCCTACAACTTTCATGTTTTAAGCCAAGGCCAATTCGGCCTCTAACTAGGAGTTATAAAACCGGACAGAATGTAGCTTCATGAACCCTAGGTTTTTCCATTTTCTTCCAAAACAGAAATTACTTGCAATCTTCCACTTTTTCCACCTTCTAGATGCCTTATATACCATTTCCAATCATCATACAAAGCCACAACATATGAATCATATTAAATCAGAAAATTCATGATTAAATAGAAAATGTCATCAATCTTCACCATAAGTCATGAAATCATCCAAAAAATCACTTGTTCAACTACCACACCTACTAATTTCATCTCATAACCAACAAGGAAACAATTTCTTAACCACTTACCTTACAAACACTAGATACAAGGTAGATGAGAGTCTCTCCCTCCAAACAAAAACCACCAAGCACTTCAATCACTCCTAGTAAGTAAGTTTTATGAAGGAATTTGAGAAATAAATGGTTGGATTACAAGATTTGGGCAAGAAAAGGGAGCAAAAATTGAAGAGCTCTCTTTCTTTTCTCTCTAGAGTTGGCCGACCAAGAAGGTGAAAATGAAAGACAAATTTTGGTCAAAATTGGTTTAGTAAAGGTAAAGAAAGACTAGTCAAATGCCAAGTTCCAATCACAAGGCAACATGTGTCCATTCCAAGCTTATCTCATTTCTTTTTGTCTCTCCAATACAAATATCTTAACACTTTATAAAATAATATCACTTAATACAAATTTCCAACAAGTTGTCAAAAATATAATGCATTTACCGCACTAGCGGGTCCCACGTCCAAAATACGCTCTTAATTTCTCAAAAACTAACTGATACTAGAAAAATCATTTTAAAACTATCTTTGCTCATAAACTTTATCTGGGGAATTTTTCTAAGAAAGAAAATGTAGAAAAGGCGGGCAATTAAATAAAATAAACCCTAAAAAATTAGAAATTTTCCGGGTTCTCACTCTCATTCTTTTCGGGGCGTCACATACACAACCAATTGAGGTAAAAGAGAAATCCATCAAGGATGTAGAATTTACCTTGAGTTGCTGAACCACAAGATGAATAAATATCTGAGAAATCTAGGTCATTAAAGTATAACTCTTTAACTAACTCAAATCCTAACAACCTTGCATCAAGTTGAGTAAGTAAAGAGTGACGACGCCATAATGCATCAGCAACAACATTAGTTTTCCCAATTTTGTATTTGATCACACAAGGGAACGTTTCAATGAATGCAATCCACCTCACATGATGCTTATTTAACTTGTGCTGTGACTTAATGTGTTTAAGTGATTCATGGTCAGTGTGTATTAATGCTGCCAAGTCTCTAAAGCACGAACTAAAGAGTACAACTCTTTATCATATGTAGAATAATTCAAGACTGCCCTATTGAGTTTTTCACTAAAATATGCAATTGGTTTGCCCTCTTGCATTAAGACAGCGCCAATACCCATCCCAGATGCATCACATTCAATCTCAAACATTTTGTCAAAAGATGGTAATGCAAGTAGAGGTACGTGTGTGAGTTGGTGTTTAAACATTTGAAATGCACATTCTTGAACATCATCCGACACAAATTTCTCATTCTTTTTAATCACAGCAGTTAAAGGTGCAGTAACGGTACTAAAATCTTTGACAAACCGTCTATAAAAGCTTGCGAGTCCATGAAAGCTGCGTACTTCTCCCACCGTGCTTGGAGTCAGCCACTCTCAAATGGCTTTGACCTTGCCTTCGTCTACCTTGATTCCCTATTCACTTACAACAAAGCCTAGGAAGACAAGCTGATTAGTACAAAAAGAGCACTTCTTGAGATTGGCATATAGCTTTTCCCTTCGAAGTACATCAAGAATAAGTTTTACATGCTCAACATGTTTATCTAGGCTCCTACTATAAATCAGAATATCATCAAAATACACAACCACAAATTTGCCTAGGAATGGACGAAGCACATGGTTCATTAATCTCATGAATGTATTAGGTGCATTAGTTAGTCCGAATGGCATAACTAACCACTTATACAAGCCATGTTTGGTTTTAAAGGCTGTTTTCCACTCGTCTCCCTCTTTCATCCTAATTTGATGATAACCACTCTTTAAATCAATTTTTGTAAAGATCATAGCACCATATAACTCATCTAACATGTCATCAAGTCTAGGAATAGGGTGACGATATTTTACCGTTATCGCGTTCACAGCCCTACAATCGGTGCATGTTCGCCAACTTCCATTTTTCTTAGACACCAAGATAACGGGAACCGCGCACGGACTCAAACTCTCCCGTGCCCATCCTTTTGTCAAGAGCTCATCTACTTGGCGTTGGAGCTCCTTGGTTTCATCCGGTCCCATCTTGTAGGCTAGTTTGTTGGGAAGTGAAGCGTCTGGAACCAAATCGATTTGATGTTCAATTCCCCTAATTGGTGATAGTCCACTTAGAATCTCATCGGGGAAAACATCATCATATTCCTGCAAGAGAGAGACAATACTTGATGGTAAAGTGTTAGCAAGGTCGCTTGTAATAACCATCACCTCTTTGCACAAAAGGACAAAGACTGATGTATTAATACTTAAAGCTTTCCTCACTACATTGCCCTTTATCAATAGATTTTGCCTTCTCTCTTTTTTTTCTTCTTTGGCCGGTTCACCATTTGCCTTTTTCCTCTCAATTTTCTTGGCCTTTTCACTTTCTTTTGAGCTCTCGGCTTCTTCTTTCTTTTTCTTCTTACTCTCTAGCTCACTTTCTTTTATCAAACTCTCTTGATCCTCACAAACTTGGCTAGGAGTTAGTGGTACAAGAATAATCCTTTTTTTGCCTTGCTTGAAGGAGTACTTGTTGGTAATGCCATCAAAGGTAACTCCTTTGTCAAATTGCCACAGTCTCCGCAGTAATACGTGATTTGCTTGCAACGGGAGCACATCGTATAGCACCACGTCCTCATACTTCCCAATTCGGAAAGGTACTTGGACTTGCTTGGTTACTTGCATATCCCCACTATCGTTCAACCATTGCAAATGGTAAGGCGCCGGATGTCATAGAGTTGGAAGTGCTAGTTTCTTTACCATTAATGCAGTCGCGATATTAGGACAACTCCTGCCATCTATGATCAAGCTACACACTTTACCTTTGATATAGCATCGGGTGTAGAAGATATTCTCCCGTTGTGCATGGTCAGCGGCCTTAACTTGGGTTGCTAGAGCTTGTCTAACAACAAGTCCAACACGTTCATTAACCGACAAGGCTTCCTCTTCTTCCTCTTCTTCAACAAGTGATGGCATCTCCTCATATTCATCCTCATCATCGGTGACAAATTCACCACTTGGCAAGATGATCATAGTGCTTTGGTTCGGGCATTGACTCGCAATGTGCCCTCGGCCTTGGCACTTGAAGCACTTGGTGTCTCAGTTCCTCCCTGTGCTCAATTCAATGGCAGTCTTAGTTGTTGTTTTAGACTCCCATTTAGTCGAATCCGGTCTTGGCCTTGAGGAGGTAGAACTAGTTGCACCTTTTTCCTTCTTCTTTGGTATTGCATTTCGAGGATAGGAGGGTGAAAAACTGGTGTAGTTCCTTGGCTGATCCTTCCTCTTTAATCTCCTCTCAATCTTGATGGCCTTCTCCACCAAGTCTCTGAGCTCCACGTAATGTTGTAACTCCACTTGTTCAGCAATTTCGGCCCTTAAACCGTTCAAGAAATGCGCCATTGTTGCTTCCCGATCCTCCGTGATGTCCACCCTCAACATGAGTATCTCCATTTCTTTGTGGTAGTCCTCAACACTCCGTGTTCCTTGAGTAAGAGTTTGAAGCTTTTGGTACAAGTCACGGTAGTAATGATTTGGTACAAATCGCTTCCTCATTAGATGCCTCAACTCGGTCCATGTTTGTATGGCGGGTTCCCCACTCCTCCTTCGACTAGTAGAGATTTGATCCCACCAAGCAACAGTGTAGTCAGTGAATTCGACCACGGCCAACTTTACTTTTTGCTCCTCCAAGTAGGTATTGCAATCAAAGACAAGTTCAATCCGTTTCTCCCATTCCAAATATGCATCGGGGTCCGATCGTCCTTGGAAGGGTGGAATTTTCATTTTTATGCCTTTGATGGTGTCACTTGATGGTCTAGCATCCCACTTGGTTCTCCTTTGCTTAGGTTCGTATTCGTCGTCCGAAGTAGAGTTGCTAGACTCATGCACATAAGTCTTTCCGCGGCTGCCTTTAGAGCTCCCTCGTGACATCTCCAAGCTGTCAATTCGTTGGTGCATCACCTCCAGCTTCTGGTCCATCATGCGTCCCAAATCACCTTTTATTGCCTCTGTAAAAAGGTTTAAAATCAAAAGCTTGGGAGTTTGCTCCTCCTTCGTTAGTCATGGTGAAGTGTAAGTTACGAATCGAGAAGTGAAGAGAAGTAATTTACCTCACACACTCCCTCACATGTATGCCCTCACTCTCGTGTTTTCACACACCAACCTCTCTGATGATCTCACCAATTTAATTTTCAAGGCCCCTCGTTCAACTCCTTGAAGAAGTTAGAACTCCTTCTAGTGTTGTTCAACTCACCAACCAAGATCATACGATGGTAGCAATTGAGAAGAAGAGAATGATGTGACTGACCAAGACAAGATGAATGACTCAAAACTGAAATTTCAAGTAGCCTAGACAAGACTCTACCGAAGGAATGACACTTGTTTTGCTGGAAATTTTGAATCACTGCTTTCTTGGTATTTCGGGCAGCTTATTGAGGGATATTTGGTCTTTTTGGGGTGGTCAAATGGTACGTATTTCAGCCCTTGAAGGTTAGCTAATTCGGTTCACAATGGTGTTGCAGCCGATTTAGGAAACAAGTGCTAAAAGAGGTGGCAGCTGTTTTAGGAAACGGATTTGGTTTAGGAAACAAGGGTTTGGGAAGTTGGTTTTGGTCTGACGTAGGGCTTAAGGTGTTTAGGATGACTTGGATTTGGTTTCTTGGCTTTTTCTTGGCTGACTACAATCCCAAAAGCTCTAGGATTAGAAGTAGATGAAGATTGGGACTTGTTCACAATTAGGAAACTTGAGCCGTCATCTTTCTTTCCTTCTTTTATTTCTCTTTTTTTTTTCTCTTTCATTTCCTTCTTTGTGGCTCTCTCTAAATCTCTTCAAGAAACTCAGATTTAGTCCCAACAACTTCAGATCAAGGTTCAAGATTTGCCAAGAAAGTTGAAGTTTTGTTCCAAGTATCAAGAAATCCTCGATGTTTGGACAAGAAATTCAATAATTCCCAAATCAGTTTTGGTTGATCCAAGAACTTCAAGAATTTCATTCAAGAAGCTCAAGAACTTCTCAAAATATGTTTTGGTATCCAAGGTTTGCAAGAAACAACACAAATTTTCAGAGATCAAAGGCTCACAAGTTTGGTCAGCCTCCAAGAAAGTTTTTTTTACTCAAGAAAAGTTGGTACGCGACACCTTTTTTTGACTTTTGTTGGGTTGTTTTCACAATCAAACGACACAATAATCACAAGATTCACACCACAATCTAGACAGATTGTGGACTACAATCACACCACAATTCAGTAGCAATTAGCGACTAAGATTCTGGACAGATTGCAATCACAAGAACACAAGCCTACTTGAACATGATAAGAATGAACAAGGAAACCCTAGCGGCTGCAAATTTTTTTCATTTTTTTTTGTTTTCTGGACAAGACATGACTAACCACAACAATTAACAACAAACTAGACACAAAAACATGATGACACAAATCTAGAAAATTGTGGACAGCAATCTAAGACACGAAAATAGAATTTTGAAACTTGCTAGAATAACCCTAACGATAGACTCAAAATAAGAAAAGGGATATAACGTGATACCTCTTAACTAGCTCTGATTACCAACTGATACGAACGTCATCAACCTTGTGACTAAACCCGTAAGAGACAAGCTCAGGATCGATAATTGGTATCAAGTTTGGAAGCGGAAGACCTCAACCCGTTAATCACGTGGTTAACGAATTTTGGTATGAAAGGTAGTAGACGCCACAATCAAACGTGATCTTTGATTGATAAGTCGCGAACACTTAAAGGAAACTCTAAGATGTTCAAGAAGCTTATGAGAAAGCCAAGAGAAAACTCTCAAATCTGTCTTATTATTCAATTAATGAAAACGTCACCCTAAGTAGGCTATTTATAGCCTTACAAGTAATAAACCTAATGCAACTCGAAAAGACTAAAACAAGACAAGGTTTCCTAAATAATAGGCACTAACAATCGGCCCTATTGCATGCAAGTTAGCCGACTTTTATTCATTACTTGGAATGACTAAAATGTAACTAAAAATGACTCCAACTTACTAACTAAAACAACTATCAATGCCACTATTCCATTTAGGTCAATCTTGATCCTCTTTCAAACCTTCATGCTTAAGACCCTCAATGACTTTGGGAACAATTTCTTGACCTTGCACCTCTCGAACAAGCCCTTGAAGCTCCTCTCACATCTTCTTAGCTGGAGCTCGCGTCACCGATCCTAGAGGCACTCGAACCTTGTCCAATGGTATATCTTGATTTGTATCACTTCTTCTTCTAGAAAAATTTTGAGTGTAATGCTCCTCTTGACCCTTACTTCTTCATCTTGCACTTTAGATTTTAGTTTCAACTAATAAGAAGTTAGAGAATTTTTCAAGGATTCAATAGACATAAGATTCAAAATTTTTGCCTCTTTAATAGCCATGGCCTTAGTTTTCCATTCTTTAGATAAAGTAATCAAGATTTTTAATAATATCATTGAATCGGGAATACATCTTATTAATATTCTTAGGTGGTTCCATCATTGTTCATATTGGTGACAAGTAAGGACTTCTTTTGTTCTTTAATATTATCACTACCTTCATTAATTTCTTGCAATTTATCTCATATTTCTTTAGTAGACTTACAATCTTTAATTCTAGTAGGTTCATTGGCATCTAAAATGTGCATTATACAAAACATTTATTGCCTTAGCATTAAAGTGAGATTAGTTTAATTTTAATCACGTAATTCACTTTTATTTTTAGGTAAAATAGTGCCTTCATAAGGAGTTTCATCAATAATATACCACAATTCAATATCTATAGATTGTAAAAATATTTCCATACATTCTTTCCAAATAACATAATTCACACCATTAAACATAGAAGGCCTAGTGATCGATTGACCATCTAAAAACAAAGCATTGTTAGTTGCCATATCAACTATTAAGCCAATTGAGTTTAATCTCTCTAAGAGGCCAAACTTTGTTACCAATTGTAAGGTTCCAAAGCAACATATGAGGAGGGAGGGGTGAATTAGGTTGATTAAAAACTAAGAAAATGATGGCAAATTTTCACCCAATTTCACTAGCGAAATTAACCTAAGCGAACACACATTTAAGTCAAGAAAAAATAAGTAAAGATGGAGCAATTAAACCAGACAAGATAATTAAATAAAAAGAAAAGAAAAAAAAGTAAAAGATAGACAAACAAATTTATTATAGTTTGGTCACCCTCCTTAGTGCTTATGTCCACTCCCATAATTCTTCAAGTTTGAAATTCAATCCATTAAGAATTTCTTTCAATATTCGTGATGCAAATCAACTTGTACAAAGAAGGGTTAACCCTTTCCTCACTCAAGAACTCTTACACTTTTCAACCTCACAAAGATTACAAGTATATCCATACACGAGAGTTTTTTTTTCTCCTTAAAATCACTCTTACAAAACTTGTAATAGTGTACACAAAAGTCTTTAAGTTGTTCAGACTTTATAGCATTTATAGGAGTTCAAAAATTTGCCTAAAATACCTTCCAACGATCAAGTGTTTAATGCAGGAGAAACTAACTGTTAGGAGCGTTGGACGGCCAATTGTGTATATATTGTTCGAAGCCTGCATTTGATCCAATTAAGAAGCCTCTTCAGCTAAGATGATCAGACGACTGACGAGAACATTTCTTCGTCTGAGAGTGTGTCCGATAGGGGAGAAGAGAGCTCCAAACCTTGTCCATAACTTTTTGGACGGCTGATAGTTAAGGTATACATCCGATCCTTCGTTCGATCATTAGGGATGGCATTTTTTCCAGTTGTTTGAATGACCGATCATATAGCATTCATTCAAGGGTGCGTCCGATGCTGAACAGGATTTCTTTTGTATTGTTTCCGATAGTTGATCATTCCGGTGTACATCCGAAGGTGTATCTGATAGAGAGCGACAACTTTTATTTCTTCTCAATTTTCATCCATTCTTTTTTAAAATGTTTGAGTACTTGTTTTAACAAGATTTTCATTGAAAAATATTAGTTCAAGTTATCATTTTGACTTGTTGGTTATGAAAACCAAAGATTGACATGTAAGACTTGCCTCATTTAGAGGGAAATTATGATCCATATGATTGATTCTAAAGTGATTGATATTCTAATTAATTGATTGACATTTTGGGTGATTGATATTCTGATTAATTGATTGACATTTTGTCAATAATTAATTAGTATCTTTCATTTGTTAGTGATTGATTGATATGTATTGTTAATTGATGTCTTATTCAATCAGTTAATCAATCAAATCAATCAATTAGTCAGAAAATATTAATTTCAGTTATGAATTTTGGCAAGATTTCCTTGATGGAAGGAAACCCTAGAGATTTTTGTATTTGCCAATAAGGGTTCCTAGCCTAGCCTACAAATAGCCTACGGTATTCCATCAATTGTACACTTTTTGGTCAGGCATAGGCTAGAAGATCCTTACTCTAAATTCTCCTTCTACTTTTCTCTTCTTCTACACATCTGCATAGTTTTTTTGTCTACACAGACAAGAACAAGGCAAGAAGACAAGGAGTTGAAAAGATCAATTTCTGTTCAACAACAATGGCTGGAGGTAAATCATTTAAATTTTCGATGATTAGTACAAATTATTTGTACCTATTTAGTTAACATGTGGTATCAGAGCCACCCTCTAACCATGTTGTTTAACATATAACTTCATGGTTTGTTGGCAATCTAAGAAAAGTTACATAGATTCATTTAATACTAAATGAATCAAATTCAATTTGTCATGGTATCTATGTATCCATTATCTCAGTGATTGAGAATTAATGGCTAATTCCATGTATATGTATCATCCTTGTGATGATTTATTTATCATGCAAGTATGTGTCATACATCTATCGTTAGTATAATATTTAATTTTCATTTGGTTATGCTTGTATATAACAACATAACTAATTATATCTTGCATGAATTATGATTAGTATACTTATGCCTTTTGACTTTGCATCATGTATGCTAAAATGAATGTTGAACTTTGCTTTTGGGGCACTTTATGAGTTCTATTTAAATAACTCCATGACTCTTGAAATTATTGGTTAATAATTGGCATCAACAATTTGTTTGTTTGTCGCACTTTCGCCTAATTATTTAAAATATAATTTGTAACATTTATCAACCTTTCATTTATGTCACCTATTTAGATGTTATCATAAAGATTTTGCATCTTGTATTTAAGAGTAGCCACAGCATCTTATATGCTTGATGGTTAGAATTTTAATCACATAAATGTCTAGTGATTACTTGAATAACATCTAATTAAGTAAACAATTAATTTATTAAAATTATCACTTGGCCCACAGGAAAGTGATAGTTTTAATAAGATTAGTTGAAATAAGATGGTAAATTTAACATTGTGCTAAGAGATTTTCCTAGACCCACAGGTATGGAAAATTTCTATTTTTGTTAATAGTTTTAATTTACCAGTCTTATTATAAAGAAAGTAAATTCAATGCGTGTTTGGCAACCTCTACCCATAGGAAGGTTTGAATTTATTATTTGAATTAACATTGGTTAATTCAATCCTTATGTCTTAAATTTCATAGCAATAATGTATGTTTATTCTTGGATATTGCAGTTTTTTCTACCACTACTCTTTTTAATGATTCATCTCGTATTCCAATGCTATTCGGTGAAAACTACACCGAATGGAAGGACAAGATTCTTCTAACTTTAGGGAGTATGGATCTTGATTTGGCGCTTCGTGAGAATGAACCACCCATTTTCATGGATTCTAGTTTGTCAAATGAAAAGGCTACTTATGAGAGGTGGCAGCGATCTAATCGCTTAAGTTTGATGCTCATTAAGTCGCATATCAGTCAAAGCATTAGGGGTTCAATCCCTGATTGTGACCGAGTCAAAGCTTACATGAAAGCAATTGATGAACAATTTGTAAACTCTGACAAGGCTTTGGCTAGCACCCTTATGAAGAAACTTGCAAGCATGACACTTGACAAAAGTAGGAATGTGCGCGAGCACATTATTGAAATGAGGGATATTGCGGCTAAACTAAAGTCCCTTAAAGTTGAGATTTCTGAATCATTTCTTGTACATTTCATTCTCAACTCTCTTCCGTCGGAATATATTCCGTTTAAGATCTCTTATAACACACATAAAGAAGAATGGTCAATTAATGAACTATTGACCATGTGTGTTCAAGAGGAGGAGAGATTGAAACATGAGACGCCAGATTTTCATCTTGTGACTCATGGTAAAGGAAACACAAAGTCGTTTTTGCAAAAAGAAAGGGCACTGGAAGAAAGATTACCTCAAGTACAAGAAGTGGATCGAAAATAAAGGTAATCTCACCTTTGTGTGTTATGAATCTAACTTTACTGAAGTTTTTGATAATGCTTGGTGGATTGATTGTGGTTCTACAATTCACATTTTCAAAACCATTGTGAGAACCCTAAAATTTTCACATATTCTCCGCATTTTTCTTGTTTATTCTCACTTCCCTTTTAAAATGAAAATTTGCTAACCAAGTTTTCTAACGAAGGTTTTCATTATAAATGTGAGCGTGTGGTTGTGTATATTACGTGTATTTGTGCGAGATTATATATATATCTTTGTTGGAAGTACGGACGAACGCGGCATGTGAACTTGGAAAGAAAAATTTCTGCTGAAAATGTTTTGTACGAAATCCGGCCGCAAATCAGGCCAGTTCTTCGCCGGATTGTTGGCCGGATTGCTTGAGGGATTTGAAAAAAAAACTTTGATCCGCCACTGCCTAGAATCCGGCCGGATTGTGACGTGGTAGCTTCGGCAGCCAACTTTGACCAGTTGTTTCTCTCCATACTTATCTTGTTTTGGCTGCAATTGCTCTTCATTTTTCATCTTCCTTGGCCGGCTATCTTGGAGAGAAAATAAGAGAGGAAAAAAACTCCATTTTCTTCACTCACTTGTTTGCCTAAATCTTGGGTTTTAACCGGTGGAATTAAAAACTACTCCGTACAGGTGCTAGCTAAGAAGGATTGAAGGTCTTGGTGGAGTTATTTTTGAAAGGGAAGCTCTAAGTTGCTAGCTTTCTTGAGTTTGAGGTAAGTGGGATAATAAAGTATCTCTTGCTTTGATAATGGTAAATTGGTGGTTGGTAGAGGTTAGTTATGCTATGTTGTAGAGAATTTCATGATTTTAAGTAAAGTTGGATCAATTTCTGATTTATTGGGGAATTTTCTGATTTATAAGATTAGTGTTAGTTGGTCATGGAATGGTAGCTTGATGTGGTATAAAATGAAGCTTGTGCATATGAATTGTTGTTAATTGCGGAAAATTTCTGGTTTGTGCGGAAATTCCGATTTTAGGGTTTAATTTGGGGCTTTCTTATGGTTGGTTCTTAAGCTCCTAATTGGCTTTGATTGAAGGGTATTGTGGTCCTAATTGGATGTATTTTATTACTTATGAACCGTATGTGTGATCATGGTTAATTGCTATGAGAATGGGTATTTGATTGTAGGGTGAAAGTGAAGAATTTAGGGGGGAAAATGCTGCCCGTTTATTTTCTTGTCATGTGAGTGAGTTAAAGTGGATTTGGAAAAGTGATTTTGTGTCAAGTTGGACGTACCTCATTTAAAACTACGTCGGTTCTCTCGAAGGGTGTTCGAGGAGCTACATTTCTATTCGAACTTATATATTTTCGCTTGGTGAATATCGTGACCGTTTTACCATTTTAACACATGATACCTCTTCAGTTTGAAACTTCAAATATTTACTTACTCCTTACCAAAATAAAGAGGTATGAATTAGGGTTTTCTCGGCCACGAGAAAACTACTTTCAAGTGAGGTTTTAAGTGTAGAAGTAAGGTATTTTGTCCTCCTTTTCACATGATTTTCATCAATACATTTGTTATATAATATCTACTTGACTATATATTGATTTTGAGCCACATAAACGATTCAGAAAAATATTTCTTTAACCTATCGAGCTGGATTCTAATTTGTCTGCAGTCCAAGTGTTTTCCGTTGGAATTTTCTATAACCCTTTTGTTTAGTTTTGTGTTTGAATTGTGAAACCCTTAGGTATTTCCATCCTCAGGTCCAAATGCCCTCTTTTCACTTTTAAAGTCATCTTTATACGTTCTTCGCGTCGTTAGTCGGATTGTCTTTGATTTCACCTAATTGTTTCTGCTAGATGAACTGTAATATTATCTCTCGCTTAATCTTAGGTTTCATCGGTGACTGAGGGCATTATTCGGAAGGATATTTTGAACGTTATTTTGCGTAAATAGGTGAGTATTCCTTGTTTGTTATATTTCTCTTGACTATGTGGCTTGTTATGGATGTTTGATAACATGTTAAATACCTTCAATGATTGCTAAAATGAGTTTTCTAGGCGAGTGTGTACTTTATCGTACTCGACCTAAATGAATGTGAAATTGACAATGATTGAATGATTATATGTGCATGAATGTAAGCCTTTTGGCTGAACTGGGCCCTGCCCTTCGTTACCGATCGACTCGAGCCAGAAGCGGACTCGGTCGGGCGATTTGGTGACCCTGGGTGAATGTTTGGTATACTTGAGTATTACCTTGTTGTCTGGTGGAGTCCGGCCAACGTCCGGAAGGGGGTGAAATGAAATGAATGAACGAGTGGTATTATAAATGAGGGGTTTTCCTTACAAAAATGTATTTTCAATGATCGGAGGAATAAGGAAATGAAAGGAGAATTAATGAATGAATGGCTCCATGTGAGCACGTATCCTTTTAATGAATGTGTTATTACTACTTTATATTGTAAATGTTTATTGAATTATTGGTTATCTATGGTTAATGCATTGGACTTCTTGTTTACTTATGTGTTCGGAGCCTCACTGAACTTTTAGCTCATTCCTTTAGTTTTGTTTTCCTTAGTAGGGGAAGGCGAGCAAGGACGAGAGCTCTGTATAGACTAGCCTAGTCTAGTTCTTTGAATTTTGTATTGGTTCTCGCCCTAGCATTTGGCACGGGTTGGATGTTTGAAGAATTGAAGAACCTTTGTATATTTGAGTTTGTACTTTCTTTTGAGATAGATATGTATATAAGTTTTATACTTGTTCTTGTGGTTTTCTTCCAGTTTTGCTTGAGGTACGACTGAGTCCCAGCGAGAGTTGGGCAGGCGGTCTGCCGAACCCTTTGGTTCGCCTTAGGGGAAGGTGGGGCGGTCACAACCATGCAGGGCTTTCTGAACCTAAGGAAGCCATTGGGAAGTGAACAAAGCATCTATTCTGGAAATTGGATGTGTTCAACTGTTGAAGGTGTGGAGACCTATAGACTCATTTTAAAGACCGGTTTTCAATTAGATCTTGAAAATACCTTTTATGTTCCATCCTTTTCTTGAAATTTGATTTATTTTTCTAGACTATCTATTATTGGATATGATTCCAATTCTCATCTTTCAACTATGAATCTTTTAAAAAAATAATAAAGTTATTGGTTTGGCCAATTTGGATGGAATGTTATTTAAACTTGAGTTAGACCCCACATACGAATATACCCTTTTAACAATGCATGGTACTGGTGTGAGACCCCGTAAATTTTCTTATTTTCTAGATTTTATTCTATTTAATTGCATGCTTTTCTGTATTTTCTTTATTAGGAAAATTTTTTAGATAATTTTTATGAGTAAATATAGTTTTTAAATGATTTTTCTAGTATCGGTTAGTTTTTGAGAAATTAAGAGCGTATACCGGACGTGGGACCCGCTAGTGCGGAAAGTTCGATAAAATTCGGCCAGTTAGGTTAAGTTTTGTATACCGGGATTATTTTAGCAGGTGTTAAGAGATAATTGGAGGTTACCCAATGGATGAGAGTTGGAGAGACAAAAGGATAGCCATGCATTAATTAGAGTGCCAAGTGTCACTTGGTGGTTAACTCTTGGACTTTGACCACTATTCACCACTTTACCAATTAATACAAAAATTGACCAAAAACATCTTCATTTGCAAGCTTCCTTGGCCGGCCATCTTCAAGAGAAAAGAAGAGAAAACTCCCAACTTTCTTGCCTCCAATCTTGTTCAATCTTCTAGTTCAACCGATTAAACTTGGATTTCCTCCATAAAAACCTTTAGTTTAGTGGTAGTAAGGTTGGTTGTGAAGTGGTTTGGAAGACCAAGGTGCTAAGTGCTTCCTTTCTTGAGTTGGTAAGGTGAGTAGCTAAAGAACCTCTCTTTTCTTCTCTATAATGTGTAAGTAGTGGCTTATGTGAGTTAAAGAGATGGTTTTAGGTGTTATTTCATGACTCTTGGTTGAGATTTGGGAATTTTTCTATTTATTCATGATTTTTCTGTTTTTATATGTTTAGTATTGTGTGGCCATGGATGATGGCTTGGGATAGTCTAGAATGAAGCTATAGTGCGTAAATTGTAGCTAATTGCGGAAAATTTTCAGCTAATTGCGGAAAATTTTCACTTTGTGCGGAAAATTCCAGATTAGGGTTTCAAGTATTTCCATTCTGCCCGATACTGTTTCTCCTAGTTAGAGGCCGAATTGGCCTTAGTATAAAACATAAAAGTTGTATAGAATGATGTTTTATAGTAGCCTAAAAATTTCAGCCCAATCGGAGCAACGTATCCTATGAAAAGACCGAAATACCCCTGCTGCCCTGTTTCTGTCCGAAACTGATAATCCGCTTCTGTAATTGGTTAGTTTGACCGGGAATACTAATGATTTGGTTGTCAATGTCTTCTTAAGAAATATATCCTGGTATCTTATCTTTCATATGGCTTTCGAATCACTTGAATTGGACTTCGGTAACCTGAGTTATGGTCATTTAACCAGAATGCGGTTTGCTAACCTGTTTATGCGGTTCTGGTTTGGTACATTGAAATTTTGACCTAGTTTCACTACAAACTGGACTGAGTGGCCTTCTTCAACATTTTATCCCTTTCTTTTAGCTTCGAAACGGTGTATATTGCACCTCGATCCGACAAGTGTAGCTTCAGTTGTGTTAGTTCCGCTAAGCAACAGCAAATCTGCCTTTTGTTTTCCAACCTAAACTTCATTTCCGCACATGTCCTAGTTTGATTTTGTACTTATACGTTCTACTTGATTTTATTCTAGTAGTATGTGAATTCGATTTATGACTCGTATTTGAGTCTCATTGAGCTTGTTTGAATGTTTTAGGGCGTGACGGTGATTCAAGACGCTCTTTGGGTGGAAGTATATGAAATTTCATTTGCTTGCTTGGTGAGTGTACCACTCACTTGCTTATTACTATGTGGCTTTGTTACACTTGAAATTGATGCCTTGAATGCTTATTTGCACCGTTGAATTTGGTTCAAAGGAGGGTGTACTTGATCACTCTCACCCTTTATGTCTTACATATGACTGTTTACTGTGTTACTTGAATGGTATATGAATATATTGGAATTGGTGTCGTTTGGACGAGTATCCAACGGCCATTACTGTTATCACTGAGCTCAACCCCATTGGTGGTCAATTGAATCGAGCCGGCAAGGGCTTGGTCATGAAAATTGACGAGCCATGGGGACTGTTTTATGGAATCTTGTAGTATGAGACTCTCGATTCCGGTATACTCGAGTATTACCAATTTTCCACTGTTTGGTGTTCGGGCCCGGTAGGGGTATGTTGGGCGGAAGGAATGGAAGTAAAGTGGAGTCTACGTTTGATTATACTTTGTACATTGACGGGGGGTCAATGAGATACGATCAAGTATGGCGAGCGAGGAAAGGGGCTCTTGAGAGCCGTCCGTATCCTTTTACCATTGTTATTGATATGTGACTTTATTTAGCTTCCTTATTGAATGATTTGGGATTGATCGACTCCATGCATAATTGAACTTCCTTGCTTGAGTGAAAGTATCTCACTGGGCGTAAGCTCACCCTATTACTTTTGTTTTCCTTACAGGGGTTTGAAACTTTTGAGAGACTAGGACCTTTGGTTGCCGAGTTGAGCTTGAGTAAATACATTTTGAATAGCTCCTTATTGGGCAAAACCTTAAGTGCAATTTGATCCAACCTTTTCGTTTGAGTTGTAATTTGCAAACCGGACTTGTACAAACTTGTTGGATAACTTTTGTATGCTATTATGATGTGTCCGGCACTGTTCATATCGGTTCCGATTTTTGTTTCTTTTATTTTGTGATTTTGACTTGTTTGAGCGCGCTTTTATTTTCCTGGAATGTTTTAGATCATGTTTAACTGCACCGTTAGTCCTGGCGAGAGTTGGGCAGGCAGTCCGCTAACCTCTTTGGTTTACCTTAAGGGAAGGTGGGGCTGTCACAGGTGGTATCAAAGCCTAGGTTAGAATTGGCCTGGGCGTGTTAGAAATGCTCGACTTGAGGATTACTTTGATTGTGTCCCTTAAGATTATTTATGAATATTTACTCTTTTGGTGTAGGATGGACGGGCATAGTGGGCCTAGTGGTAGCCCTACTGGTGAGCGACCTCGTGGAGTGCTCCCGACGATTAAGTACCAGATTCGGCCAAGAGGGGCCGTCGTACGTTGGAGTCCGGCTAACCGCCTCCGACGTTGTGAGTGCCGTCACACTTACGCCTACCCTAACACCGTAGTGTTGGCTGTGGTAGAGGAACAAAAGGAGTTGGCGAAGGATAACGCTAGGCTTGAGGCCGAAGTGAACCAACTAAGGGCAGCTAACGAGAAACAAGCCGAGCAAATCAAGGAGCTAAAGTACGACGTGATCGAAGGTCAAGATAGGGTGGACGACCTTTGCGCCCAACTTGGAGAGGCACGTGAGCGTATGACTAAGAGAGCTAGGAAAGTTAGGGTTCGAGTCGAGTCGATCTTGAACCTTTGCGACGATGTGCTCGAGGAGGAGAGCGATGAGGTTTCGTGTGCGGGGGGTGAGGATGGAGGTGAATCCACCCCGTCAGGTGGGTCCACTAGCCGGCGGCAGACTGAGCCGTTATTCTTAAGGTTGGATGGTTTTGACTATTGTGTATAGGATGGATAGGGAATGGTAGACCTGGGAAAGAACTTTAGCTAGCCATTTTTGTACGTTTGGACTAGTGATGTATATACTACTGTTGATGATGTCGTTCCCTTGTGGATTGTCTTTGTTGTACTTGACTGACTGTTAATATGTGCCTTGTTTGACTTTGTTTTGGTGACTTTGCTTTAGAATGTGTATATGCTTTATTGTAAAAGCTTTTGGTTTCTTACGTACATGTATTGTTATTTTATTGTTCTAGTTACATTTGTCTAGATTGAATAGATTCTATGGAGGGCACCCGTAGTGACCGGGGACGTGGGCACGGGAGTAGGCAACCCACGTCAGACAGGGGCGTTGGGGACACTTCGTCTGGACCCAACCCTGAATCTAGGGCTGTCCCTAACGTTCAAATAGCTGCTGCCATGCAGCAAATGACTAATTTATTGGCCCAAGTGGTGCAGCAACAGGGTCAAAACCCTAATTCTAACCCTGGAAACCCTGGCAACCACGTGGAGAGCGAAGACAGAGCTCTCGAGAGATTCCAAAAGTTTTCTCCACCAAAATTCATTGGGGGGCCCGATCTAGATATAGTCGAAAGGTGGCTAGAGAAAATGGTGGATATTTTTGCTGCCTTGCACTACATCGAAGAAAGGCTGGTGACCTTTGCCGTCTTTCAGCTAGAAGGGGCGGTCCTTTCATATGGCAGAAATGGGAACGAGAGCAAACGCCCCGGACCTGGGTGAACTTCATGCGGGAGTTAAACGTTAAATTCTTCCCTCCTCTAGTCTAGGAACGGAAGGAAGATGAATTTATCCGACTTCGCCAAGGGGCCCAGTCTGTAGCGAAATACGAGAGTCAGTTCACCAGAGGATCTTAGCTCAAGAAATTGGCCCTGGTGGTGCTTGGAAACACAACAAGCTAGCACTACGGCTAAGCTTCACCAGAGAGCCTCAAGTCAAAGTTTCATCCCTGATGGTGCTTGGAAACACAACAGGCATGCCTCGCCAGAAGAATGGCGGTGCTTGAAAACACAACAGGCCATACCTCATCAGAGAGGTTCTGTTCAAGAATTTCAATCCCTGATGGTGCTTGAAAACACAACAGGCATGCCTCGCCAGAAGAATGGCGGTGCTTGGAAACACAACAGGCAATGCCTCACCAGAGAGGTTCTGTTCAACCGCTACAGAAGAGTAGTAGCCGGTCTATAACCAAACAAGTACGAAAATGTTCAGAAACAGAGTCAAAAGCAGGGTTCAAGTGTATCGGTTCAAAAGCGGGGTCAATTATTTCAGGTTCAAAGAACATGAGTACGAGTAGGAACTCACTCGCCTAGCTTATGCCCAGTAATTCACACTCTCAAGCAGTCATCAAACTCAAATCCACATACAGATCATATATGAATCAAGATACTTGCTCAAGAGTAAAAGAGATACCCTATTTTCAGTCAGGTCAGGTCTATCAAGTGTACGTAAGGGTACACTAGCCGATACAAATTCAAGTCTCACATGAGCTCAGTCTAGTCGGTCTTAGACAGTTCAAATATCTCAAATCTTAACATTTACCACTCGGGTGGTATAACCTTAATCAAACAGGAAAATTAGAAGAAAAATGCAAACCAAAACTTTTCTCAACAATTCCGGCCACCACCATAATCTATCAAAACCCTAGCCAAGAATCCAAAAGTAAGAAACTGTACAGCTCAGGCCGTACGCTCTCAAGCGTAATTCAACCAAATCATATCTTATGCGTACCACTTTCAAGATTCACAACTGACGCTCCAAAAGAGCACTGAACGTACAAACCAATCCCACAGTCCGGCATCCTAAACTTTAAGCCTAGGATACACTACAAAGATCGGGAGCCTAAGCTCTGATACCACCTGTGACGGCCCCACCTCCCCCTAAGGCGAACCAAAGGGTTTAGCGGACCGCCTGCCCAGCTCTCGCCGGGACTCACTCACTACTACATTCCTCAAGTAAATTACAAGGTACAACTCGAATAATACATCCAATTCTCCAAAAATTACATATCATAAGCGAAGCGGAAACTAGGTCTAAGCGTCGAATGTAGATATACATCTGATCCAATTCCAAATATTTATACAGATCCAAAAGTACCTAAACCAAAACCAAATCTAAACTATACAAGATGTACGCCATCCAGCCACACAAAGATCCAAATACAAGTTCTTCCTTTACTTCGATCCCTGTGGGGAGAAGAAGATAATAGGGGGTGAGCTAGAAGCTCAGTGAGTGACCAGTAAAATCAACAACCAAGTATATTTCACAATAAAGCATTGATATGATGTCATGATGCAGTAATCAAATGTTCATTAATTGCTCATGTGAGCCAGTGAAGTTCTTGTGCTTAAATATCTAACGCTCGTTTAGATCAGGTAACCGGGAAGCAGAAGTAAGGAGCCATCGTGCTCCAAAGAATGTGTAAACAGTAGTGGAGACATTGGTTCTAAGCACAAGAGTTTCCAGGATCTCATTGGAGCCAAATTATGTCGTGGCACACACCCAAACCCGAATGATATGCAATGGAGTAATAAATGCAAGAATTAGTTCAAAAGTAACTTTGGAAATAGTTGAGGGATAACTCACCAACCACGACTCACGAACCTCATCCATCATTTATTATTGTCTTGCTCAAGTCCAAGCCCTAGATCACAAATGGAAATAAAGACTAAAACGATCAAAGCGGAAAAACAGTAAAGGAATGCATCGGGCGTGCGCGGAAATGAAAATGGTACAAAACGGTTTACACGATTTTGCCCATAACTGGAGCTGTGATTATCAGATCAAAATGTACTGGGCAGTGTCTCGAAGCTTAGACAAAGAGTTACAACTTTCATGAAGACACCTCAACCTAGTTTTCAGTATATCCAAGTCAAATTTGCCAAATATAGAACTAGAACTCCAAAGGCTAGTTTATCTTTTTCGTGAAAATTTGGCAGCATGCGCCTTGTGTTTACCTAATTTTTCAGCCATTTATGGCCTCATTATTTTTCCTCAGCCAATCCCAAAGTCATACATATCATAGATTCAAGTAAATAGCCGTTCCATAGGCTCATAACAACATAAGAACAAAATTCAAAGTGATAACAAGTGTGGAAATGTAACCTAGCAAAAGACAGATTTGACGTGTGGTTGCGGAAAGAACACATCCGAGGCTACGCTTATCGGATTGAGGCGTAACTTATACCGTTTCGAAGCTAAGACACAGGGATACAATTTTGATGAAGATCACTTAGTCCATTTTCCAATGCAACCTAGTCAAATTCCCAATTTACAGAACCAAAATCCAACTAGTCGGCTAATTAACCGCACTGTACTGGAATGGTCATATCTCGGGTTACCAAGGTCTGATTAAGGTGTTCTTGGAGGCGTTTAAAAGCTAAGACAGAATACTAAAACATTCATGTTTTTTCAAAAGGCTAAATCTCAACGGATTATAGTGAATAAACACAACCAAATAGACTAAACTGTCCACGCGGAACTCTGGAATGTACCCTAGAACAGCGAGGGTATTTTCATCTTTTCACAAGATACATAGCTCTGATTGAGCTGAAATTTTGTAGGCACCTATAAAATACCATTCTCTACAACTTTCATGTTTTATTCCAAGCCTAATTTGGCCTCTAAATATGAGTACCAAAACCGGGCAGAACTGAATTAGGAAATTTCCAGAAATCTGGAATTTTTTAAATCTCAAGTCAATCCTTCCATTTTCTTGCTTCCAACACTACCAAAGCGCTTTATATAATCTTATATACAATATATACTAACTATATATACAACAAGTTTAGGCAGAAATTTATTAAACTCTAACTTGCATATATCATCCAAAATCATCACCCCAACTTGCATATCTTGTAATCAAGCCAAAACATGAACTAGATAACATCTTAAACCAAAATTTAAAAGAACAAGAACCATGATCAGATCTTATACATCAAAGACAAAGCTTGGAAGAGTGATACTTCACCCCCCTTGGAAATTTCTTAGTTCCTCAAGCTTCCCAACTCACAACCCACACTTTAATCGGTTTAGAATTGGATTTTCTCACTTGGTTGAAGCAAATCAAGAAGGAAATTTGTTTCTCTTGCTCTTCTTTTCTCTCTCTCTTGTCTCGGCCCTAAGCAAGAAAAAATGAGGGAGAAAGAGCTTAGTTTGTCTTATAAGAAGGTAAGAGGATTAGGACTAATTGTAACCACAAGTTGGGCCAACACTTGGCTTAATTACAACCACAAAAATTTCTCTTTCTTCTCCTTGCATTTTGGCCACATATTTTGGTCAAGAGATAACCATGAGAGGGAAGATATTTTGCTCAATTAGTAATGAGCTTGTATGGTAAGAAAGTAGTGGTCAGGTGGTGCGTTCAATCGCTAGTGCGCGGTACCCGCCGGTTCGCGCCGTTTTTCTTAAAAACACACGTACTAGGGTTTTCACTTCTTATTCACTAATCTTGTATCATTGCTTCTAATCACATATTATTTCTCACTAAAAAGTCCTTTTTTTTTAATCACCAAA
The DNA here is from genome assembly GCF_003713205.1 of Coffea eugenioides. Taxonomy (NCBI): domain Eukaryota; kingdom Viridiplantae; phylum Streptophyta; class Magnoliopsida; order Gentianales; family Rubiaceae; genus Coffea; species Coffea eugenioides. The sequence continues at coordinate 22,901,024 of NC_040039.1, forward strand.
TTTGATCCTTGCTTCGTACCGAAAATTCATCCGGCGAAAATTGCGAAAACCCTAATTTTGCTCCAATCTTGAAACCAAAAGTGAAACCCTACTTTCTAAGTTCATTGGCACTTATTGTGGGGTGATTGAGTAGTAGGGCCATTATAAAGTGATATTTGTCAAAGAAAAGGGAATTTTTAAGAAAAATATAAGGAATTTGCACGGCTTCTGGCCGGATTCTCCACAAAACTCTATTCACCAGAAATTTTTCCCTTTTCTTCTGTCGCGGGGCGTCACAAACTCCCCTCCTTAAAAGAATGCCGTCCTCGACATTCCAACTTGTACTAATCAGATCAAATAGTTCTCGAAAGTCGATCACGTATTAAGAATCATGTCAATCTCGCTTATCATAATCAAATACTAATCAGATCAAATATCTCAATGGTTAATCACATACTAAGAATCACTCATCACAATCAAGTACTAAAAGTACTCCAATCCAACTTATCAAATAATCTTGATCCAATAGATAGTCAGACGAGTAACTGGATACATATACAAAAGGGGCTCAAAATCGGACTTAAAGTCCCTGATATTTGGAAAAACAATCCAGGACATAACGATGTCTCAGATCAGAAATTACCCCTGGTGGTGCTTGAAAACACAACAAGCTAGCACTCAGCTATACTTCACCAGAAAGTCTCAGGAATTTGTCCCCGGTGGTGCTTGAAAACACAACAAGCTAGCACTCAGCTATACTTCACCAGAGCCCCAGATGCAAGATTTTGTCCATGGCGGTGCTGGACAACACAACAGGTTAGCACAACGGCTATACCTCGCCAAAGAACCTCAGTTCAAAATTTCATCCTTGGTGGTGCTTGATAACACAACAAGTTAGCACAACGGCTAAACTTCACCAGAGGATCTTAGCTCAAGAAATTGGCCCTGGTGGTGCTTGGAAACACAACAAGCTAGCACTACGGCTAAGCTTCACCAGAGAGCCTCAAGTCAAAGTTTCATCCGTGATGGTGCTTGGAAACACAACAGGCATGCCTCGCCAGAAGAATGGCGGTGCTTGAAAACACAACAGGCCATACCTCATCAGAGAGGTTCTGTTCAAGAATTTCAATCCCTGATGGTGCTTGAAAACACAACAGGCATGCCTCGCCAGAAGAATGGCGGTGCTTGGAAACACAACAGGCAATGCCTCACCAGAGAGGTTCTGTTCAACCGCTACAGAAGAGTAGTAGCCGGTCTATAACCAAACAAGTACGAAAATGTTCAGAAACAGAGTCAAAAGCAGGGTTCAAGTGTATCGGTTCAAAAGCGGGGTCAATTATTTCAGGTTCAAAGAACATGAGTACGAGTAGGAACTCACTCGCCTAGCTTATGCCCAGTAATTCACACTCTCAAGCAGTCATCAAACTCAAATCCACATACAGATCATATATGAATCAAGATACTTGCTCAAGAGTAAAAGAGATACCCTATTTTCAGTCAGGTCAGGTCTATCAAGTGTACGTAAGGGTACACTAGCCGATACAAATTCAAGTCTCACATGAGCTCAGTCTAGTCGGTCTTAGACAGTTCAAATATCTCAAATCTTAACATTTACCACTCGGGTGGTATAACCTTAATCAAACAGGAAAATTAGAAGAAAAATGCAAACCAAAACTTTTCTCAACAATTCCGGCCACCACCATAATCTATCAAAACCCTAGCCAAGAATCCAAAAGTAAGAAACTGTACAGCTCAGGCCGTACGCTCTCAAGCGTAATTCAACCAAATCATATCTTATGCGTACCACTTTCAAGATTCACAACTGACGCTCCAAAAGAGCACTGAACGTACAAACCAATCCCACAGTCCGGCATCCTAAACTTTAAGCCTAGGATACACTACAAAGATCGGGAGCCTAAGCTCTGATACCACCTGTGACGGCCCCACCTCCCCCTAAGGCGAACCAAAGGGTTTAGCGGACCGCCTGCCCAGCTCTCGCCGGGACTCACTCACTACTACATTCCTCAAGTAAATTACAAGGTACAACTCGAATAATACATCCAATTCTCCAAAAATTACATATCATAAGCGAAGCGGAAACTAGGTCTAAGCGTCGAATGTAGATATACATCTGATCCAATTCCAAATATTTATACAGATCCAAAAGTACCTAAACCAAAACCAAATCTAAACTATACAAGATGTACGCCATCCAGCCACACAAAGATCCAAATACAAGTTCTTCCTTTACTTCGATCCCTGTGGGGAGAAGAAGATAATAGGGGGTGAGCTAGAAGCTCAGTGAGTGACCAGTAAAATCAACAACCAAGTATATTTCACAATAAAGCATTGATATGATGTCATGATGCAGTAATCAAATGTTCATTAATTGCTCATGTGAGCCAGTGAAGTTCTTGTGCTTAAATATCTAACGCTCGTTTAGATCAGGTAACCGGGAAGCAGAAGTAAGGAGCCATCGTGCTCCAAAGAATGTGTAAACAGTAGTGGAGACATTGGTTCTAAGCACAAGAGTTTCCAGGATCTCATTGGAGCCAAATTATGTCGTGGCACACACCCAAACCCGAATGATATGCAATGGAGTAATAAATGCAAGAATTAGTTCAAAAGTAACTTTGGAAATAGTTGAGGGATAACTCACCAACCACGACTCACGAACCTCATCCATCATTTATTATTGTCTTGCTCAAGTCCAAGCCCTAGATCACAAATGGAAATAAAGACTAAAACGATCAAAGCGGAAAAACAGTAAAGGAATGCATCGGGCGTGCGCGGAAATGAAAATGGTACAAAACGGTTTACACGATTTTGCCCATAACTGGAGCTGTGATTATCAGATCAAAATGTACTGGGCAGTGTCTCGAAGCTTAGACAAAGAGTTACAACTTTCATGAAGACACCTCAACCTAGTTTTCAGTATATCCAAGTCAAATTTGCCAAATATAGAACTAGAACTCCAAAGGCTAGTTTATCTTTGTCGTGAAAATTTGGCAGCATGCGCCTTGTGTTTACCTAATTTTTCAGCCATTTATGGCCTCATTATTTTTCCTCAGCCAATCCCAAAGTCATACATATCATAGATTCAAGTAAATAGCCGTTCCATAGGCTCATAACAACATAAGAACAAAATTCAAAGTGATAACAAGTGTGGAAATGTAACCTAGCAAAAGACAGATTTGACGTGTGGTTGCGGAAAGAACACATCCGAGGCTACGCTTATCGGATTGAGGCGTAACTTATACCGTTTCGAAGCTAAGACACAGGGATACAATTTTGATGAAGATCACTTAGTCCATTTTCCAATGCAACCTAGTCAAATTCCCAATTTACAGAACCAAAATCCAACTAGTCGGCTAATTAACCGCACTGTACTGGAATGGTCATATCTCGGGTTACCAAGGTCTGATTAAGGTGTTCTTGGAGGCGTTTAAAAGCTAAGACAGAATACTAAAACATTCATGTTTTTTCAAAAGGCTAAATCTCAACGGATTATAGTGAATAAACACAACCAAATAGACTAAACTGTCCACGCGGAACTCTGGAATGTACCCTAGAACAGCGAGGGTATTTTCATCTTTTCACAAGATACATAGCTCTGATTGAGCTGAAATTTTGTAGGCACCTATAAAATACCATTCTCTACAACTTTCATGTTTTATTCCAAGCCTAATTTGGCCTCTAAATATGAGTACCAAAACCGGGCAGAACTGAATTAGGAAATTTCCAGAAATCTGGAATTTTTTAAATCTCAAGTCAATCCTTCCATTTTCTTGCTTCCAACACTACCAAAGCGCTTTATATAATCTTATATACAATATATACTAACTATACAACAAGTTTAGGCAGAAATTTATTAAACTCTAACTTGCATATATCATCCAAAATCATCACCCCAACTTGCATATCTTGTAATCAAGCCAAAACATGAACTAGATAACATCTTAAACCAAAATTTAAAAGAACAAGAACCATGATCAGATCTTATACCTCAAAGACAAAGCTTGGAAGAGTGATACTTCACCCCCCTTGGAAATTTCTTAGTTCCTCAAGCTTCCCAACTCACAACCCACACTTTAATCGGTTTAGAATTGGATTTTCTCACTTGGTTGAAGCAAATCAAGAAGGAAATTTGTTTCTCTTGCTCTTCTTTTCTCTCTCTCTTGTCTCAGCCCTAAGCAAGAAAAAATGAGGGAGAAAGAGCTTAGTTTGTCTTATAAGAAGGTAAGAGGATTAGGACTAATTGTAACCACAAGTTGGGCCAACACTTGGCTTAATTACAACCACAAAAATTTCTCTTTCTTCTCCTTGCATTTTGGCCACATATTTTGGTCAAGAGATAACCATGAGAGGGAAGATATTTTGCTCAATTAGTAATGAGCTTGTATGGTAAGAAAGTAGTGGTCAGGTGGTGCGTTCAATCGCTAGTGCGCGGTACCCGCCGGTTCGCGCCGTTTTTCTTAAAAACACACGTACTAGGGTTTTCACTTCTTATTCACTAATCTTGTATCATTGCTTCTAATCACATATTATTTCTCACTAAAAAGTCCTTTTTTTTTAATCACCAAATTTGATCCTTGCTTCGTACCGAAAATTCATCCGGCGAAAATTGCGAAAACCCTAATTTTGCTCCAATCTTGAAACCAAAAGTGAAACCCTACTTTCTAAGTTCATTGGCACTTATTGTGGGGTGATTGAGTAGTAGGGCCATTATAAAGTGATATTTGTCAAAGAAAAGGGAATTTTTAAGAAAAATATAAGGAATTTGCACGGCTTCTGGCCGGATTCTCCACAAAACTCTATTCACCAGAAATTTTTCCCTTTTCTTCTGTCGCGGGGCGTCACAAACTCCCCTCCTTAAAAGAATGCCGTCCTCGACATTCCAACTTGTACTAATCAGATCAAATAGTTCTCGAAAGTCGATCACGTATTAAGAATCATGTCAATCTCGCTTATCATAATCAAATACTAATCAGATCAAATATCTCAATGGTTAATCACATACTAAGAATCACTCATCACAATCAAGTACTAAAAGTACTCCAATCCAACTTATCAAATAATCTTGATCCAATAGATAGTCAGACGAGTAACTGGATACATATACAAAAGGGGCTCAAAATCGGACTTAAAGTCCCTGATATTTGGAAAAACAATCCAGGACATAACGATGTCTCAGATCAGAAATTACCCCTGGTGGTGCTTGAAAACACAACAAGCTAGCACTCAGCTATACTTCACCAGAAAGTCTCAGGAATTTGTCCCCGGTGGTGCTTGAAAACACAACAAGCTAGCACTCAGCTATACTTCACCAGAGCCCCAGATGCAAGATTTTGTCCATGGCGGTACTGGACAACACAACAGGTTAGCACAACGGCTATACCTCGCCAAAGAACCTCAGTTCAAAATTTCATCCTTGGTGGTGCTTGATAACACAACAAGTTAGCACAACGGCTAAACTTCACCAGAGGATCTTAGCTCAAGAAATTGGCCCTGGTGGTGCTTGGAAACACAACAAGCTAGCACTACGGCTAAGCTTCACCAGAGAGCCTCAAGTCAAAGTTTCATCCGTGATGGTGCTTGGAAACACAACAGGCATGCCTCGCCAGAAGAATGGCGGTGCTTGAAAACACAACAGGCCATACCTCATCAGAGAGGTTCTGTTCAAGAATTTCAATCCCTGATGGTGCTTGAAAACACAACAGGCATGCCTCGCCAGAAGAATGGCGGTGCTTGGAAACACAACAGGCAATGCCTCACCAGAGAGGTTCTGTTCAACCGCTACAGAAGAGTAGTAGCCGGTCTATAACCAAACAAGTACGAAAATGTTCAGAAACAGAGTCAAAAGCAGGGTTCAAGTGTATCGGTTCAAAAGCGGGGTCAATTATTTCAGGTTCAAAGAACATGAGTACAAGTAGGAACTCACTCGCCTAGCTTATGCCCAGTAATTCACACTCTCAAGCAGTCATCAAACTCAAATCCACATACAGATCATATATGAATCAAGATACTTGCTCAAGAGTAAAAGAGATACCCTATTTTCAGTCAGGTCAGGTCTATCAAGTGTACGTAAGGGTACACTAGCCGATACAAATTCAAGTCTCACATGAGCTCAGTCTAGTCGGTCTTAGACAGTTCAAATATCTCAAATCTTAACATTTACCACTCGGGTGGTATAACCTTAATCAAACAGGAAAATTAGAAGAAAAATGCAAACCAAAACTTTTCTCAACAATTCCGGCCACCACCATAATCTATCAAAACCCTAGCCAAGAATCCAAAAGTAAGAAACTGTACAGCTCAGGCCGTACGCTCTCAAGCGTAATTCAACCAAATCATATCTTATGCGTACCACTTTCAAGATTCACAACTGACGCTCCAAAAGAGCACTGAACGTACAAACCAATCCCACAGTCCGGCATCCTAAACTTTAAGCCTAGGATACACTACAAAGATCGGGAGCCTAAGCTCTGATACCACCTGTGACGGCCCCACCTCCCCCTAAGGCGAACCAAAGGGTTTAGCGGACCGCCTGCCCAGCTCTCGCCGGGACTCACTCACTACTACATTCCTCAAGTAAATTACAAGGTACAACTCGAATAATACATCCAATTCTCCAAAAATTACATATCATAAGCGAAGCGGAAACTAGGTCTAAGCGTCGAATGTAGATATACATCTGATCCAATTCCAAATATTTATACAGATCCAAAAGTACCTAAACCAAAACCAAATCTAAACTATACAAGATGTACGCCATCCAGCCACACAAAGATCCAAATACAAGTTCTTCCTTTACTTCGATCCCTGTGGGGAGAAGAAGATAATAGGGGGTGAGCTAGAAGCTCAGTGAGTGACCAGTAAAATCAACAACCAAGTATATTTCACAATAAAGCATTGATATGATGTCATGATGCAGTAATCAAATGTTCATTAATTGCTCATGTGAGCCAGTGAAGTTCTTGTGCTTAAATATCTAACGCTCGTTTAGATCAGGTAACCGGGAAGCAGAAGTAAGGAGCCATCGTGCTCCAAAGAATGTGTAAACAGTAGTGGAGACATTGGTTCTAAGCACAAGAGTTTCCAGGATCTCATTGGAGCCAAATTATGTCGTGGCACACACCCAAACCCGAATGATATGCAATGGAGTAATAAATGCAAGAATTAGTTCAAAAGTAACTTTGGAAATAGTTGAGGGATAACTCACCAACCACGACTCACGAACCTCATCCATCATTTATTATTGTCTTGCTCAAGTCCAAGCCCTAGATCACAAATGGAAATAAAGACTAAAACGATCAAAGCGGAAAAACAGTAAAGGAATGCATCGGGCGTGCGCGGAAATGAAAATGGTACAAAACGGTTTACACGATTTTGCCCATAACTGGAGCTGTGATTATCAGATCAAAATGTACTGGGCAGTGTCTCGAAGCTTAGACAAAGAGTTACAACTTTCATGAAGACACCTCAACCTAGTTTTCAGTATATCCAAGTCAAATTTGCCAAATATAGAACTAGAACTCCAAAGGCTAGTTTATCTTTGTCGTGAAAATTTGGCAGCATGCGCCTTGTGTTTACCTAATTTTTCAGCCATTTATGGCCTCATTATTTTTCCTCAGCCAATCCCAAAGTCATACATATCATAGATTCAAGTAAATAGCCGTTCCATAGGCTCATAACAACATAAGAACAAAATTCAAAGTGATAACAAGTGTGGAAATGTAACCTAGCAAAAGACAGATTTGACGTGTGGTTGCGGAAAGAACACATCCGAGGCTACGCTTATCGGATTGAGGCGTAACTTATACCGTTTCGAAGCTAAGACACAGGGATACAATTTTGATGAAGATCACTTAGTCCATTTTCCAATGCAACCTAGTCAAATTCCCAATTTACAGAACCAAAATCCAACTAGTCGGCTAATTAACCGCACTGTACTGGAATGGTCATATCTCGGGTTACCAAGGTCTGATTAAGGTGTTCTTGGAGGCGTTTAAAAGCTAAGACAGAATACTAAAACATTCATGTTTTTTCAAAAGGCTAAATCTCAACGGATTATAGTGAATAAACACAACCAAATAGACTAAACTGTCCACGCGGAACTCTGGAATGTACCCTAGAACAGCGAGGGTATTTTCATCTTTTCACAAGATACATAGCTCTGATTGAGCTGAAATTTTGTAGGCACCTATAAAATACCATTCTCTACAACTTTCATGTTTTATTCCAAGCCTAATTTGGCCTCTAAATATGAGTACCAAAACCGGGCAGAACTGAATTAGGAAATTTCCAGAAATCTGGAATTTTTTAAATCTCAAGTCAATCCTTCCATTTTCTTGCTTCCAACACTACCAAAGCGCTTTATATAATCTTATATACAATATATACTAACTATACAACAAGTTTAGGCAGAAATTTATTAAACTCTAACTTGCATATATCATCCAAAATCATCACCCCAACTTGCATATCTTGTAATCAAGCCAAAACATGAACTAGATAACATCTTAAACCAAAATTTAAAAGAACAAGAACCATGATCAGATCTTATACCTCAAAGACAAAGCTTGGAAGAGTGATACTTCACCCCCCTTGGAAATTTCTTAGTTCCTCAAGCTTCCCAACTCACAACCCACACTTTAATCGGTTTAGAATTGGATTTTCTCACTTGGTTGAAGCAAATCAAGAAGGAAATTTGTTTCTCTTGCTCTTCTTTTCTCTCTCTCTTGTCTCGGCCCTAAGCAAGAAAAAATGAGGGAGAAAAAGCTTAGTTTGTCTTATAAGAAGGTAAGAGGATTAGGACTAATTGTAACCACAAGTTGGGCCAACACTTGGCTTAATTACAACCACAAAAATTTCTCTTTCTTCTCCTTGCATTTTGGCCACATATTTTGGTCAAGAGATAACCATGAGAGGGAAGATATTTTGCTCAATTAGTAATGAGCTTGTATGGTAAGAAAGTAGTGGTCAGGTGGTGCGTTCAATCGCTAGTGCGCGGTACCCGCCGGTTCGCGCCGTTTTTCTTAAAAACACACGTACTAGGGTTTTCACTTCTTATTCACTAATCTTGTATCATTGCTTCTAATCACATATTATTTCTCACTAAAAAGTCCTTTTTTTTTAATCACCAAATTTGATCCTTGCTTCGTACCGAAAATTCATCCGGCGAAAATTGCGAAAACCCTAATTTTGCTCCAATCTTGAAACCAAAAGTGAAACCCTACTTTCTAAGTTCATTGGCACTTATTGTGGGGTGATTGAGTAGTAGGGCCATTATAAAGTGATATTTGTCAAAGAAAAGGGAATTTTTAAGAAAAATATAAGGAATTTGCACGGCTTCTGGCCGGATTCTCCACAAAACTCTATTCACCAGAAATTTTTCCCTTTTCTTCTGTCGCGGGGCGTCACAAACTCCCCTCCTTAAAAGAATGCCGTCCTCGACATTCCAACTTGTACTAATCAGATCAAATAGTTCTCGAAAGTCGATCACGTATTAAGAATCATGTCAATCTCGCTTATCATAATCAAATACTAATCAGATCAAATATCTCAATGGTTAATCACATACTAAGAATCACTCATCACAATCAAGTACTAAAAGTACTCCAATCCAACTTATCAAATAATCTTGATCCAATAGATAGTCAGACGAGTAACTGGATACATATACAAAAAGGGGCTCGAAATCGGACTTAAAGTCCCTGATATTTGGAAAAACAATCCAGGACATAACGATGTCTCAGATCAGAAATTACCCCTGGTGGTGCTTGAAAACACAACAAGCTAGCACTCAGCTATACTTCACCAGAAAGTCTCAGGAATTTGTCCCCGGTGGTGCTTGAAAACACAACAAGCTAGCACTCAGCTATACTTCACCAGAGCCCCAGATGCAAGATTTTGTCCATGGCGGTGCTGGACAACACAACAGGTTAGCACAACGGCTATACCTCGCCAAAGAACCTCAGTTCAAAATTTCATCCTTGGTGGTGCTTGATAACACAACAAGTTAGCACAACGGCTAAACTTCACCAGAGGATCTTAGCTCAAGAAATTGGCCCTGGTGGTGCTTGGAAACACAACAAGCTAGCACTACGGCTAAGCTTCACCAGAGAGCCTCAAGTCAAAGTTTCATCCGTGATGGTGCTTGGAAACACAACAGGCATGCCTCGCCAGAAGAATGGCGGTGCTTGAAAACACAACAGGCCATACCTCATCAGAGAGGTTCTGTTCAAGAATTTCAATCCCTGATGGTGCTTGAAAACACAACAGGCATGCCTCGCCAGAAGAATGGCGGTGCTTGGAAACACAACAGGCAATGCCTCACCAGAGAGGTTCTGTTCAACCGCTACAGAAGAGTAGTAGCCGGTCTATAACCAAACAAGTACGAAAATGTTCAGAAACAGAGTCAAAAGCAGGGTTCAAGTGTATCGGTTCAAAAGCGGGGTCAATTATTTCAGGTTCAAAGAACATGAGTACGAGTAGGAACTCACTCGCCTAGCTTATGCCCAGTAATTCACACTCTCAAGCAGTCATCAAACTCAAATCCACATACAGATCATATATGAATCAAGATACTTGCTCAAGAGTAAAAGAGATACCCTATTTTCAGTCAGGTCAGGTCTATCAAGTGTACGTAAGGGTACACTAGCCGATACAAATTCAAGTCTCACATGAGCTCAGTCTAGTCGGTCTTAGACAGTTCAAATATCTCAAATCTTAACATTTACCACTCGGGTGGTATAACCTTAATCAAACAGGAAAATTAGAAGAAAAATGCAAACCAAAACTTTTCTCAACAATTCCGGCCACCACCATAATCTATCAAAACCCTAGCCAAGAATCCAAAAGTAAGAAACTGTACAGCTCAGGCCGTACGCTCTCAAGCGTAATTCAACCAAATCATATCTTATGCGTACCACTTTCAAGATTCACAACTGACGCTCCAAAAGAGCACTGAACGTACAAACCAATCCCACAGTCCGGCATCCTAAACTTTAAGCCTAGGATACACTACAAAGATCGGGAGCCTAAGCTCTGATACCACCTGTGACGGCCCCACCTCCCCCTAAGGCGAACCAAAGGGTTTAGCGGACCGCCTGCCCAGCTCTCGCCGGGACTCACTCACTACTACATTCCTCAAGTAAATTACAAGGTACAACTCGAATAATACATCCAATTCTCCAAAAATTACATATCATAAGCGAAGCGGAAACTAGGTCTAAGCGTCGAATGTAGATATACATCTGATCCAATTCCAAATATTTATACAGATCCAAAAGTACCTAAACCAAAACCAAATCTAAACTATACAAGATGTACGCCATCCAGCCACACAAAGATCCAAATACAAGTTCTTCCTTTACTTCGATCCCTGTGGGGAGAAGAAGATAATAGGGGGTGAGCTAGAAGCTCAGTGAGTGACCAGTAAAATCAACAACCAAGTATATTTCACAATAAAGCATTGATATGATGTCATGATGCAGTAATCAAATGTTCATTAATTGCTCATGTGAGCCAGTGAAGTTCTTGTGCTTAAATATCTAACGCTCGTTTAGATCAGGTAACCGGGAAGCAGAAGTAAGGAGCCATCGTGCTCCAAAGAATGTGTAAACAGTAGTGGAGACATTGGTTCTAAGCACAAGAGTTTCCAGGATCTCATTGGAGCCAAATTATGTCGTGGCACACACCCAAACCCGAATGATATGCAATGGAGTAATAAATGCAAGAATTAGTTCAAAAGTAACTTTGGAAATAGTTGAGGGATAACTCACCAACCACGACTCACGAACCTCATCCATCATTTATTATTGTCTTGCTCAAGTCCAAGCCCTAGATCACAAATGGAAATAAAGACTAAAACGATCAAAGCGGAAAAACAGTAAAGGAATGCATCGGGCGTGCGCGGAAATGAAAATGGTACAAAACGGTTTACACGATTTTGCCCATAACTGGAGCTGTGATTATCAGATCAAAATGTACTGGGCAGTGTCTCGAAGCTTAGACAAAGAGTTACAACTTTCATGAAGACACCTCAACCTAGTTTTCAGTATATCCAAGTCAAATTTGCCAAATATAGAACTAGAACTCCAAAGGCTAGTTTATCTTTTTCGTGAAAATTTGGCAGCATGCGCCTTGTGTTTACCTAATTTTTCAGCCATTTATGGCCTCATTATTTTTCCTCAGCCAATCCCAAAGTCATACATATCATAGATTCAAGTAAATAGCCGTTCCATAGGCTCATAACAACATAAGAACAAAATTCAAAGTGATAACAAGTGTGGAAATGTAACCTAGCAAAAGACAGATTTGACGTGTGGTTGCGGAAAGAACACATCCGAGGCTACGCTTATCGGATTGAGGCGTAACTTATACCGTTTCGAAGCTAAGACACAGGGATACAATTTTGATGAAGATCACTTAGTCCATTTTCCAATGCAACCTAGTCAAATTCCCAATTTACAGAACCAAAATCCAACTAGTCGGCTAATTAACCGCACTGTACTGGAATGGTCATATCTCGGGTTACCAAGGTCTGATTAAGGTGTTCTTGGAGGCGTTTAAAAGCTAAGACAGAATACTAAAACATTCATGTTTTTTCAAAAGGCTAAATCTCAACGGATTATAGTGAATAAACACAACCAAATAGACTAAACTGTCCACGCGGAACTCTGGAATGTACCCTAGAACAGCGAGGGTATTTTCATCTTTTCACAAGATACATAGCTCTGATTGAGCTGAAATTTTGTAGGCACCTATAAAATACCATTCTCTACAACTTTCATGTTTTATTCCAAGCCTAATTTGGCCTCTAAATATGAGTACCAAAACCGGGCAGAACTGAATTAGGAAATTTCCAGAAATCTGGAATTTTTTAAATCTCAAGTCAATCCTTCCATTTTCTTGCTTCCAACACTACCAAAGCGCTTTATATAATCTTATATACAATATATACTAACTATACAACAAGTTTAGGCAGAAATTTATTAAACTCTAACTTGCATATATCATCCAAAATCATCACCCCAACTTGCATATCTTGTAATCAAGCCAAAACATGAACTAGATAACATCTTAAACCAAAATTTAAAAGAACAAGAACCATGATCAGATCTTATACCTCAAAGACAAAGCTTGGAAGAGTGATACTTCACCCCCCTTGGAAATTTCTTAGTTCCTCAAGCTTCCCAACTCACAACCCACACTTTAATCGGTTTAGAATTGGATTTTCTCACTTGGTTGAAGCAAATCAAGAAGGAAATTTGTTTCTCTTGCTCTTCTTTTCTCTCTCTCTTGTCTCGGCCCTAAGCAAGAAAAAATGAGGGAGAAAGAGCTTAGTTTGTCCTATAAGAAGGTAAGAGGATTAGGACTAATTGTAACCACAAGTTGGGCCAACACTTGGCTTAATTACAACCACAAAAATTTCTCTTTCTTCTCCTTGCATTTTGGCCACATATTTTGGTCAAGAGATAACCATGAGAGGGAAGATATTTTGCTCAATTAGTAATGAGCTTGTATGGTAAGAAAGTAGTGGTCAAGTGGTGCGTTCAATCGCTAGTGTACGGTACCCGCCGGTTCGCGCCGTTTTTCTTAAAAATACACGTACTATGGTTTTCACTTCTTATTCACTAATCTTGTATCATTGCTTCTAATCACATATTATTTCTCACTTAAAAGTCCTTTTTTTTTTAATCACCAAATTTGATCCATGCTTCGTACCGAAAATTCACCGGCGAAAATCGCGAAAACCCTAATTTTGCTCCAATCTTGAAACCAAAAGTGAAACCCTACTTTCTAAGTTCATTGGCACTTATTGTGGGGTGATTGAGTAGTAGGGCCATTATAAAGTGATATTTGTCAAAGAAAAGGGAATTTTTAAGAAAAATATAAGGAATTTGCACGGCTTCTGGCCGGATTCTCCACAAAACTCTAATCACCAGAAATTTTTCCCTTTTCTTCTGCCGCGGGGCGTCACAAACTCCCCTCCTTAAAAGAATGTCGTCCTCGACATTCCAACTTGTACTAATCAGATCAAATAGTTCTCGAAAGTCGATCACGTATTAAGAATCATGTCAATCTCGCTTATCATAATCAAATACTAATCAGATCAAATATCTCAATGGTTAATCACATACTAAGAATCACTCATCACAATCAAGTACTAAAAGTACTCCAATCCAACTTATCAAATAATCTTGATCCAATAGATAGTCAGACGAGTAACTGGATACATATACAAAAAGGGGCTCGAAATCGGACTTAAAGTCCCTGATATTTGGAAAAACAATCCAGGGCATAACGATGTCTCAGATCAGAAATTACCCCTGGTGGTGCTTGAAAACACAACAAGCTAGCACTCAGCTATACTTCACCAGAAAGTCTCAGGAATTTGTCCTCGGTGGTGCTTGAAAATACAACAAGCTAGCACTCAACTATACTTCACCAGAAAGTCTCAGGAATTTGTCCCCGGTGGTGCTTGAAAACACAACAAGCTAGCACTCAGCTATACTTCACCAGAGCCCCAGATGCAAGATTTTGTCCATGGCGGTGCTGGACAACACAACAGGTTAGCACAACGGCTATACGTCGCCAAAGAACCTCAGTTCAAAATTTCATCCTTGGTAGTGCTTGATAACACAACAAGTTAGCACAACGACTAAACTTCACCAGAGGATCTTAGCTCAAGAAATTGGCCCTGGTGGTGCTTGGAAACACAACAAGCTAGCACTACGGCTAAGCTTCACCAGAGAGCCTCAAGTCAAAGTTTCATCCCTGATGGTGCTTGGAAACACAACAGGCATCCCTCGCCAGAAGAATGGCGGTGCTTGAAAACACAACAGGCCATACCTCATCAGAGAGGTTCTGTTCAAGAATTTCAATCCCTGATGGTGCTTGAAAACACAACAGGCATGCCTCGCCAGAAGAATGGCGGTGCTTGGAAACACAACAGGCAATGCCTCACCAGAGAGGTTCTGTTCAACCGCTACAGAAGAGTAGTAGCCGGTCTATAACCAAACAAGTACGAAAATGTTCAGAAACAGAGTCAAAAGCAGGGTTCAAGTGTATCGGTTCAAAAGCGGGGTCAATTATTTCAGGTTCAAAGAACATGAGTACGAGTAGGAACTCACTCGCCTAGCTTATGCCCAGTAATTCACACTCTCAAGCAGTCATCAAACTCAAATCCACATACAGATCATATATGAATCAAGATACTTGCTCAAGAGTAAAAGAGATACCCTATTTTCAGTCCGGTCAGGTCTATCAAGTGTACGTAAGGGTACACTAGCCGATACCAATTCAAGTCTCACATGAGCTCAGTCTAGTCGGTCTTAGACAGTTCAAATATCTCAAATCTTAACATTTACCACTCGGGTGGTATAACCTTAATCAAACAGGAAAATTAGAAGAAAAATGCAAACCAAAACTTTTCTCAACAATTCCGGCCACCACCATAATCTATCAAAACCCTAGCCAAGAATCCAAAAGTAAGAAACTGTACAGCTCAGGCCGTACGCTCTCAAGCGTAATTCAACCAAATCATATCTTATGCGTACCACTTTCAAGATTCACAACTGACGCTCCAAAAGAGCACTTAACGTACAAACCAATCCCACAGTCCGGCATCCTAAACTTTAAGCCTAGGATACACTACAAAGATCGGCAGCCTAAGCTCTGATACCACCTGTGACGGCCCCACCTCCCCCTAAGGCGAACCAAAGGGTTTAGCGGACCGCCTGCCCAGCTCTCGCCGGGACTCACTCACTACTACATTGCTCAAGTAAATTACAAGGTACAACTCGAATAATACATCCAATTCTCCAAAAATTACATATCATAAGCGAAGCGGAAACTAGGTCTAAGCGTCGAATGTAGATATACATCTGATCCAATTCCAAATATTTATACAGGTCCGAAAGTACCTAAACCAAAACCAAATCTAAACTATACAAGATGTTCGCCATCCAGCCACACAAAGATCCAAATACAAGTTCTTCCTTTACTTCGATCCCTGTGGGGAGAAGAAGATAATAGGGGGTGAGCTAGAAGCTCAGTGAGTGACCAGTAAAATCAACAGCCAAGTATATTTCACAATAAAGCATTGATATGATGTCATGATGCAGTAATCAAATGTTCATTAATTGCTCATGTGAGCCAGTGAAGTTCTTGTGCTTAAATATCCAACGCTCGTTTAGATCAGGTAACCGGGAAGCAGAAGTAAGGAGCCATCGTGCTCCAAAGAATGTGTAAACAGTAGTGGAGACATTGGTTCTAAGCACAAGACTTTCCAGGATCTCATTGGAGCCAAATTATGTCATGGCACACACCCAAACCCGAATGATATGCAATGGAGTAATAAATGCAAGAATTAGTTCAAAAGTAACTTTGGAAATAGTCGAGGGATCACTCACCAACCACGACTCACGAACCCCATCCATCATTTATTATTGTCTTGCTCAAGTCCAAGCCCTAGATCACAAATGGAAATAAAGACTAAAACGATCAAAACGGAAAAATAGTAAAGGAATGCATCGGGCGTGCGCGGAAATGAAAATGGTACAAAACGGTTTACACGATTTTGCCCATAACTGGAGCTGTGATTATCAGATCAAAATGTACTAGGCAGTGTCTCGAAGCTTAGACAAAGAGTTACAACTTTTATGAAGACACCTCAACCTAGTTTTCCGTATATCCAAGTCAAATTTGCCAAATATAGAACTAGAACTCCAAAGGCTAGTTTATCTTTTTCGTGAAAATTTGGCAGCATGCCCCTTGTGTTTACCTAATTTTTCAGCCATTTATGGCCTCATTATTTTTCCTCAGCCAATCCCAAAGTCATACATATCATAGATTCAAGTAAATAGCCGTTCCATAGGCTCATAACAACATAAGAACAAAATTGAAAGTGATAACAAGTGTGGAAATGTAACATAGCAAAAGACAGATTTGACGTGTGGTTGCGGAAAGAATACATCCGAGGCTACGCTTATCGGATTGTGGTGTAACTTATACCGTTTCGAAGTTAAGACACAGGGCTACAATTTTCATGAAGATCACTTAGTCCAGTTTCCAATGAAACCTAGTCAAATTTCCAATTTACAGAACCAAAATCCAACTAGTCGGCTAATTAACCGCACTGTACTGGAATGGTCATATCTCAGGTTACCAAGGTCTGATTAAGGTGTTCTTAGAGGCGTTTAAAAGCTAAGACAGAATAATAAAACTTTAATGTTTTTTCTAAAGTCTAAATCCCAACGGATTATAGTGAATAAACACAACCAAATAGACTAAACTGTCCACGCGGAACTCTGGAATGTACCCTAGAACAGCGAGGGTATTTTCATCTTTTCACAAGCTACATAGCTCCGATTGATCTTAAATTTTGTAAGAACCTATAAAATACCATTCTGTACAACTTTCATGTTTTATTCCAAGCCTAATTTGGCCTCGAAATATGAGTACTAAAACCGGGCAGAACTGAATTAGGAAATTTCCAGAAATCTGGAATTTTTTAAATCTCAAGTCAATCCTTCCATTTTCTTGCTTCCAACACTACCAAAGCCCTTTATATAATCTTATATACAATATATACTAACTATACAACAAGTTTAGGCAGAAATTTATTAAACTCTAACTTGCATATATCATCCAAAATCATCACCCCAACTTGCATATCTTGTAATCAAGCCAAAACATGAACTAGATAACATCTTAAACCAAAATTTAAAAGAACAAGAACCATGATCAGATCTTATACCTCAAAGACAAAGCTTGGAAGAGTGATACTTCACCCCCCTTGGAAATTTCTTAGTTCCTCAAGCTTCCCAACTCACAACCCACACTTTAATCGGTTTAGAATTGGATTTTCTCACTTGGTTGAAGCAAATCAAGAAGGAAATTTGTTTCTCTTGCTCTTCTTTTCTCTCTCTCTTGTCTCAGCCCTAAGCAAGAAAAAATGAGGGAGAAAGAGCTTAGTTTGTCTTATAAGAAGGTAAGAGGATTAGGACTAATTGTAACCACAAGTTGGGCCAACACTTGGCTTAATTACAACCACAAAAATTTCTCTTTCTTCTCCTTGCAATTTGGCCACATATTTTGGTCAAGAGATAACCATGAGAGGGAAGATATTTTGCTCAATTAGTAATGAGCTTGTATGGTAAGAAAGTAGTGGTCAAGTGGTGCGTTCAATCGCTAGTGCGCGGTACCCGCCGGTTCGCGCCGTTTTTCTTAAAAATACACGTACTAGGGTTTTCACTTCTTATTCACTAATCTTGTATCATTGCTTCTAATCACATATTATTTCTCACTTAAAAGTCCTTTTTTTTTAATCACCAAATTTGATCCTTGCTTCGTACCGAAAATTCATCCGGCGAAAATCGCGAAAACCCTAATTTTGCTCCAATCTTGAAACCAAAAGTGAAACCCTACTTTCTAAGTTCATTGGCACTTATTGTGGGGTGATTGAGTAGTAGGGCCATTATAAAGTGATATTTGTCAAAGAAAAGGGAATTTTTAAGAAAAATATAAGGAATTTGCACGGCTTCTAGCCGGATTCTCCACAAAACTCTATTCACCAGAAATTTTTCCCTTTTCTTCTGCCGCGGGGCGTCACAAAGATAAGGTTGCAAGTTAGACACATTAAAAGTGGCATATACCCCGTACTCACATGGCAAGTTCAACTTGTATGCATTGTCATTAATACGCTCCACAACTTGGAAAGGCCCATCTCCCCTAGGCATGAGCTTGTTGCGAATATGCATGGGAAATCTTTCCTTGCGCAAATGCAGCCATACCCAATCACCTGGTTGAAATACAACCTTTTGATGACCTTTATTAGCTCCTTGAACATATTGTAGGGTCCTCTTTTCAATATTAGCTCTTACCTTTGCATGCAAATCTCGAACATACTCAGCCCGTTTCAAACCATCCATGTTAGTATGTTGAGAAGTAGACAATGGAGATAAATCTAGTGGTGTGAGTGGATTAAACCCATACACAATTTCAAAGGGTGAGTAGTGTGTAGCACTATGAACGGTGCAGTTGTATGCAAACTCTACATGTGGCAAACAATCTTCCCAAGTCTTTAAATTGTTCTTTATAAGTGAACGTAACAAAGTAGAGAGTGTCCTATTAACTACCTCAGTTTGCCCATCCGTTTGAGGATGACTAGAAGTAGAAAACAAGAGTTTAGTTCCTAACCTTCCCCACAAAGATTTCCAAAAGTAACTAAGGAACTTAACGTCTCTATCAGAAACAATTGTACGTGGCATACCATGTAAACGGACAATCTCTCTAAAGAATAAGTGAGAAACATGCCTAGCATCATCAGTTTTGTAACAAGGAATGAAGTGTGCCATTTTTTAAAAACGGTCAACAACCACATAAATGGAATCATGACCATACCGAGTCCTAGGCAAACCAAGTACAAAATCCATAGACAAATCAACCCAAGGAACGGCAGGAATAGGTAATGGAGTATAGAGTCCATACGGGTGTACCTTGGATTTGACAAGATGACAAGTGACACACCTTTGGATAACACGTTCCACGTCTCGCCTCATCTTTGGCCAATAGAAGTGCTCGTGGAGTATAGAAAGTGATTTAGGCACTCCAAAGTGGCCCATTAATCCGCCACCATGTGCTTCCCTAACAAGTAATTCACGCAAAGAACAACTAGGGATGCACAGTTTATCTTTAAAGTACAAAAACCCGGGGGACATAGAATAGCCCTCTCGGCTACACTTAGGAAAATTTGAATATTCCTTACCAAAATCCGAATCATCAGGGTATGCCTCTTTAATCAACTCAAAACCAAGCAATTTTGCATCAAGAGTAGTGATTAGAGTATACCTCCTTGACAATGCATCAGCCACTATATTGCTCTTGCCGGGTTTGTACCTGATCACAAATGGAAAAGTGTCAATGAAAGCGATCCAACGTGCATGTCGCTTACTCAGCTTGTTTTGAGACTTGAGATGTTTAAGCGACTCATGATCAGTGTGTAGAACAAACTCCTTAGGCCTCAAGTAGTGCTGCCAAGTTTGCAATGCTCGAACAAGTGCATATAGCTCCTTATCATATGTTGAGTAGTTCAACAAAGCACCATTGAGCTTTTCACTAAAGTAGGCAATTGGCTTCCCTTCTTGAAGTAACACAGCCCCAACACCTATACCAGAAGCATCACACTCAACTTCAAAGGTTCTTTCAAAGTTTGGTAAACTAAGTACAGGCGCATGTGTGAGTTTGTGTTTAAGTAATTGGAAAGACTTAGCTTGTTCATCTCCCCAATGAAATGGTTGGTTCTTCTTCATAATGGATGTAAGAGGCGTGGCAATGGTTGAAAAGTCCCTGACAAAACGTCTATAGAGGCTTGCCAACCCGTGGAAGCTCCTTACCTCACTAACACTTGTAGGGGTCGGCCACTCCATGATGGCCTTCACTTTGCTTTGGTCAACATGTATACCCTGCGCACTTACAACATATCCTAGGAACACAACCTCATTAGTGCAAAAGGTACACTTTTGAAGATTAGCATACAAGTGTTCCCTTCGAAGAACCTCTAAAACAGCTTTAACATGCTCAACATGCTCATCTAAACTTTTACTATAAATGAGGATATCATCAAAGTAGACTACCACAAATTTGCCCAAGAAAGCACGTAAGACATGGTTCATTAAACGCATGAAGGTACTTAGGGCATTAGTCAGGCCAAATGGCATGACTAACCACTCATACAAATCATGTTTAGTCTTAAATACAGTTTTCCATTCATCTCCTTCTTTCATCCTAATTTGATGATAACCACTTTTAAGATCAATTTTAGTGAAAATAATGGCACTATGAAGTTCATCAAGCATGTCATCTAAACGTGGTATAGGATGACGATACTTTACCGTGATGGCGTTAATGGCACGATAATCGGTGCACATCCTCCACGTTCCATCCTTCTTGGGGACAAGTAATACGGGTACCGCACATGGACTAAGTGACTCCTTCACCCAGCCTTTCTCTAACAAAGCAGCTACTTGTCGCTCCAATTCCTTAGTCTCCTCAGGATTAGTCCTATATGGTGGTTTATTGGGCAAGGAAGCCCCAGAAATGAGATCTATTTGGTGCTCAATTCCCCTCACCGGTGGTAGACCACTAGGAATATCCTCAGGAAACACATCCCGATAGTCCTGCAAAAGTTTAGTGAAGACACTAGGCAAGGAAACATCGAGTTGGTTAGTAGAAGTAAGCACAACCTTACACATAAGAAGGAAAATTGGTTGATTAGACAATAAGGCTTTGCGCACATGCTTAGCCTTAGCAAGTAACACTCTGTTGTTCCCTTTCTTGAACGAATTACCTTCAGCCCCTTTCAGAGAGTTTGATTCGGTGTTACCCTTTCTTTTTACCTCTCGGGGGGTATTCAAATCACTGCTCTTTTGTTTTTTCTTTTTCTCATTTTCTAGTTCAAACTCCCTTTGAAGGCTAGCTTGATCCTCATGCACTTGTTGGGGTGTAAGAGGTACAAGTATCACCTTTTTGTTACAATGGAAGAAGGAATAACGATTGGTAACACCATCCCAACTAACCCTCCTATCAAACTGCCAAGGACGCCCAAGGATAATATGTGCAGCTTGCATTGGCACTACATCACATAAAACTTCATCTACAAATCTACCAATGCGAAAAGTAACTAGTACTTGTTTAAGTACACGTACCTCTCCACTATTGTTGAGCCATTGAAGCTTGTATGGATGGGGATGGTTGGTAGTTGGCAAATTCAGCTTTGTCACCATGAGAGCACTTGCCACATTTGTACAACTTCCAGGGTCAATCACCAAACTATGAACCTTCTCTTGGATGTAACATCTAGTGTAAAAGATGTTTTCTCTTTGAAGTTCATCCACACTAGCTTGAGTAGACAATGCCCTTCGAGCAACTAATGTATGACCGAGTCTATCAAGAGTTGGTTGTTCAATGATCTCCTCTTCATCCTCTTCTTCTCTCATAAGAGGTGGTATTCCCTCGCAATCATCCTCTTCGTCATCGGTCACAACTTCTCCATTTTTTACAAGCATCACTCGTTGATTTGGACATTGTGATGCAATATGGCTGAATCCTTGACATTTGAAACACCTCACATCTCGGTTCCTAGCTTTGGAAACATCCGGGTTAGGGTTTGGATTGCCTCTTGCATTTGATCTTGAAGGAGCTCCATTCGGCTTTGAGGGATTTGCACCGGGCTTGGAGAGACCATGTGAAGCCACGGCTGGCTTGTTCCAATTGGAAGGTTCCGTTCCGCTCTCCTCTTTCTTTGGTGGTTGATTTCGCCAACCTTCCCCTTGGAGGTTAGTGTTTGGTCGATTGTTACCCCTCCTCTTGAACCTCCTTTCCACCTTGATTGCTTTGTCCAATAACTCATGAATTTCAAGGTAGTGTTGAAGCTCCACAATATCAACAATTTCGGGCTTCAACCCTCGCACGAATCGTGTCATAGTAGCCTCGGGGTCTTCACGTACATCAGCTTTGATCATGGCCATCTCCATCTCCTTATAGTACTCTTCAACCGACATGCTACCTTGAGTTAGAGTTTGCAGTTTGTGGTGCAAATCTCTATGGTAGTAGCTAGGTATGAACCTTTGTCGCATGACCCTTTTGAGTTCATTCCAAGTAGTGATCACGGGCCCTTCATTCCTCCTTTGCCTCATGCGGAGTTGATCCCACCAAGTGGAGGCATAGTTGGTGAACTCTAGGACTGCTAGCTTCACCTTTTGGTTCTCCGTGTAGTGGTGGCAATCAAAGAGCTTCTCCATTCGACTCTCCCATTCTAGGTATGCGTCGGGGTCTGCCTTGCCCTGAAAAGAAGGAATGGTTAATTTAACTCCTTTAGGAATGTCATCCTCACGTACCAATTCAGTTTGGTTTCTTCTTGGAGGGTGTTCATAGCCTCGGCCGCCCCTTTCTTCCCCAAAATCAATCTCACCGTTAGAACCATTGGACTCAACCACTTGATGTCTTGCTCGAGTTGTATTGAATACACTTTTTGATCCCTCCATGTTATCTATGCGCTCATGTATTTCCTCGATTGTTCGGCGCAACTTCTGCTCTTGGTCTCCAAACATAGCCTTCATTTGAAAGGCTAATGGAGCAATGGTTAATTCCTTTTCTTGAGCCATGGTGTTCCTGCAAATGGTTAGTACTAAACAAGTAGAGTACCTCACACGCTTCCTCACGTATGTCACTCACACTCGTGTTTCACTCGAATGTTTTAAATCACTCTAATGAGCTCGCCGAGCAACTCTCTAAACCCTTGATTTCCTTCCTTGAAGAAATCAAAAATTCCTCAAGAAGTTCAAGGACTTACCGCCAATGGTCCCACAAGAATGTGGTGTAGAGGAGTGGTTCACTTGGTGTGTTGATTTTTTTTTTTTTTGGGTACAAGAAAGGAATTAAGAAGACACGGACAGAGTGCAATTTAAGCAATTGAAGGAAGACACGGACAGAATGCAATTGAAAAGAACTGCGGGTGATTGACACACAAGGAACCGACAATAACTAAGGACAAGGTTTTCTGAATTTTGGGACTGGATGGATTCGGATTGTACTGGACTAATGTAACCGACTCACAGCTGAAACTAGGGCCTACTTAGACACTTGAAAACACCATAAAGTTGCTGGCACAAATTGAGTATTAATGTCGGTTTCTAGTCAGCACAAGGGATGATATAGTAACGGGTTTGGGAAATGGCAGCTTTGGTTTGTGCGTTTGGGAAGTTTCCTAGAGCTGTCTTGATCGATTGTGGAATATTGGGCGGTGGGCTGTCTATTAGATTGTAGAAACCAAGAAGTTCCAAACGGAGTTCCCAAGGGAATTTGAGTGCAGTTAGAATTTGGAAGCTAGGGGAGTTCCGAATTCAATTGGAAAGGAATATGTCTTGGGCTGCTATGTATTCCGACTTTCTTGCTTCTTTTCCCTTCTTTTTTTTTGCGTGGGTCTTTCTTCTTTTCTTTTTTTCTTCACGCCACCAGATTTTTTTTTTCACTTCAGATCAATACTCAAGAACAAGATTTCAATCTCAGTACATGCACACAAGTCAGTCGCTGATCAGGTTTCAAGGACCTGTTTCAAGAATTCTTGTTCTCTTTTGGCAATTCGGATCAAAGGTGTCAAGAACAAGAATGGTTAGGCAGCCGTTGATGACCTTTGCAAGACAGTCTTGTGGCCAGGACAGCAAGGCAGCCGCACAACAAGACTTGGTCCAAGCGGTGGTCAGCCAAGGTTTCAAGAATCCAGGAGCAAAGTGGGTGAGTACTTGTACCAATCAAGACCACCACTAAGTATACCAAACAGATTCAGCCGCTAAGTGATTTCAAGAAACAAAGGTAAGCTTTTAAAGGTCTCCTAGATAATTGCCAAAATAGATTCAGCCCGCCCCTTTTTTTTTTTTGACTCGGTGATTTCAAGACTCGAATACACAACACTAAGATGCAATTGACGCAAAGAAAACAAGCAGCAACAAACGACACAAAGTGGGCAGCAAGGGATGGTTTGCGGACAGTCAAGACAAACGAAAAAAAAATCAAACCAGGAAGACTAACGACTGCATTTTTTTTTGTTTGTTTAAGACGCAATAAGAACGGACAGCAACACGATTAAGGACAAGGACGACCAGATTTGGGAAATACACGAAACGAGAGAAAACTTACAAGACTCAACTGGGTATACTTGATGACGTCAACTAGCTATGATGCCAACTGATACGAACCCACTTAGAAGGCCTAAACTCGTATCCCATTAATCACGGATCTAGACGCTGAAATCAAGTTAAAGGCGGAATTCCTTGACTCCACTAGACAAACAGCTCGCGAACCTTGAATTTAATCGCAACCCACAACAGTTTGAATAAGTGAACCTAGGAACAAGGTAGAAGACGCCACAATCAAGTGTGATTCTTGATTGATAAGTCCAATGAACACTCAAGTAAATTCTCAAGTATTCAAAGAAAAATCTCTTAGAAAGAGAGTTGTTATCACACAAGTGAAAAAAAAGAGAATAAAATTCTGTTCGTATATCTATGTTCTCTTTGAGAAGAAAGGCTATTTATAGCCTTTACAAAGAAACCCTAAAGCTTAAGCTGCCTGAATTGAAGACTCAAAACTACCTTAAATAAATTAGGAAAATATAACAAAACCATTCGGCCATAATGGAACCAATGATTGGCCGAGTTAACAACAACCTTAAATAGAACTAAGCTTCTTTATTTTCGGCTTCAATCACTTGAACAAGTGTGCAAAGTTTAAGATCATCAGCTATGAGCCCTTGAGCTTTACTTGACCCTCCATCTTGCACTTGAACTTGACGAACTAGGGCTTGCATAGCCTCTTGAAGTTTCTTAGCCCGACTCCTTGTAATTGGACCTCGTGGAACCACTAGCTCTTTACTTGACATTGGTCGGTCCCTACTCGAGCTGCTATCACCTAATGAGTTAGTAGCCCTACCTCCGGAGAGAGAGATAGAATTCAAGATCGACCTGTTACCGGGAAACTTGCCTATCTCAAAAACCCCGTATCGAATGGCCCCTGTGGAGCTGAAGGAGCTGAAATTGCAATTACAAGATCTTTTGGAGCGGGGGTTCATTCAAGAGAGTGGGTCTCCTTAGGGAGCCCTTGTACTGTTTGTAAAGAAAAAGGACGGAAGTTTGAGGATGTGTATCGACTATCGGGGCCTGAACAATGTCACAGTTAAAAATAAGTATCAACTGCCTCACATTGATGACTTATTCGACCAATTGCAAGGAGCAGTGGTCTTCTCGAAACCCGACCATCGCCAAGGGTATTACCAATTGTTAATCAGGAAGGAGGATATCCCGAAAACCGCTTTCAATTCGAGATATGGGCATTACGAGTTCGCAGTTATGCCCTTTGGACTAACCAATGCTCCTGCCGCCTTCATGGACTTAATGCATAGGGTTTTCAAGCCCTACTTGGATCGATTTGTCGTAGTCTTTATCGATGATATTCTGGTTTACTCCAAGACACGTGAGGAGCATGAGCAGCATTTGAGAGTTGTTTTGCAGACCCTAAGGGAGCATCAGTTGTACACCAAGTTCAGTAAGTGTGAATTTTGGTTGGAGAAAATCTCTTTCTTAGGGCACGTAATTTTCCAAGAAGGCATCTCGGTTGACCCGGCGAAAGTAGAGGCTGTGACCAATTGGAAGAGGCCAGAAAACCCCACAGAGATCCGCAGCTTTCTAGGGCTGGCTGGGTACTACCGGTATTTCATTAAAGATTTCTCCAAACTAGCCGGTCCTTTAATCGACCTGACAAAGAACATGGTCGGTTCGTATGCAATGCCCGATGTGAGACAAGTTTCCAAGAGTTAAAGAAAAGATTGACCATGGCTCCAGTTCTAGTCTTGCCTAACGGAGTAGACGGGTTTACCGTCTATACCGACGCGTCGCAGGAAGGTCTAGGGTATGTGCTGATGCAGAACTGGAATGTGATATCTTTTGCCTCTAGAAAATTGAAACCCCACGAGCAGAACTACCCAACCCACGATCTTGAGATAGCCGCGGTTGTTTTCGCTCTGAAGAAGTGGAGACACTACCTTTACAGGGTGACCTTCGAGGTTTACTCAGACCACAAGAGCCTTAGGTACCTCTTTTCACAAAAGGAATTGAATATGAGGCAGCGATGGTGGATGAAATTTCTGGAAGATTACGACTGCACAATCAATTACCATCCGGGAAAGGCAAACGTGGTAGCCGATGCTTTAAGTCGCAAGACTCAAGTAGCAGGGTTAATGATTAAAGAGGGGGATTTATTGGAATCCGTTTGCGAGTGGAAACCCTGCCTTGGGAGCCATAAGGCGATTTTTGGTAATATTAAGATAACACCCACCCTACTGGAACGCATTAAAGAAGCGCAAAAGGAGGATTTGATATTGCAAAAGTGGGGAGAGAAGGTGGAAAAAGGGAAATTGACTGACTTCAACTTTAGTCCTAAGGGTATTCTAAAATACCGAAATCGAGTGGTGGTGCCTAAAGATGAGACGATAAAAACGGAGATCTTAGAGGAAGCTTATCAGTCCAAGTATACAATCCATCCGGATAGTAGCATGATGTATCAAGACCTAAAAGGAACATATTAGTGGGATAACATGAAGAAGAAAATCGCTCTGTACGTGCAAAAATGTCTCGTTTGCCAACAGGTTAAGGCGGAGCATCAAAAACCATCGGGTTTGTTACAACCCCTTGAGATACCCGAGTGGAAGTGGGAAAACATCACAATGGACTTCGTTTCAGGTTTGCCGCGAACGCAAAGAGGACACGATGCCGTTTGGGTGATCGTCGATCGATTAACCAAATCGGCCCATTTCTTACCGGTAAACATGAAATACTCCATGGAGAAATTGGCTCAGGTGTACGTGGACGAGATCGTAAGGCTACACGGCGTTCCTGTGAGCATCGTTTCAAACAGAGATCCCCGCTTCGTATCTAGGTTTTGGCAGAAATTCCAAGAAACTCTGGGGACCAAACTCAACTTAAGCACCACCTATCACCCGCAGACGGATGGACAATCGGAGCGAACAATCCAAACTCTTGAGGACATGCTAAGGACCTGTATTCTAGATTTTGGGGGTAACTGGGGTCAACACATGACCTTAGTGGAGTTTGCGTACAATAACAGCTACCATTCGTCGATTCAAATGGCTCCATACGAGGCATTATATGGACGAAAATGCCGGTCACCGATCGATGAAGTTGGCGAGAGGAAAGCCCTAGATCCAACAGTTATCCCATGGATGGAGGAGGCACGAGAAAAAGTCAAGTTGATACGACAAAGGCTCCAAACAGCTCAAAGCTGGCAAAAGAGCTATACGGACAATCGAAGAAAAGACTTGGAGTTCGAAGTTGGGAACCGTGTTTTCCTCAAGATCACACCGTTACGGAGCGTTACAGCGGGCAGAGGAAAGAAGCTCCAACCGAGATTCGTTGGACCTTTCAAGATTTTTCAAAGGGTTGGTAAGGTAGCGTATCGCCTTGAGCTACCGTCCAGTCTATCCAGAATTCACGACGTCTTCCACTCTTGATGCTTAAGAAGTACTATCCTGACTCATCCCATATCTTACAGCCAGAGGAAATCGAAATAGATAAATCGCTCACTTACGAAGAGAAACATGTACAATTGCTTGACTGGAAAGTTAAGGAACTAAGAAACAAACAGATTCCTTTGGTAAAGATATTGTGGAGAAACCATGGGGTCGAAGAGGTTACCTGGGAGGTGGAAGAAGAAATGCAAAAGAAATACCTTGAACTTTTCGTGAGTCAAGGTGAGAAATTTTGAAGGCGAAATTCTTCTAAGGGGGAGAGGGTGTGAGACCCCGTAAATTTTCTTATTTTCTAGGTTTTATTCTATTTAATTGCATGATTTTCTGCATTTTCTTTATTAGGAAAATTTTTTAGATAATTTTTATGAGTAAATATAATTTTTAAATTATTTTTCTAATATCGGTTAATTTTTGAGAAATTAATAGCGTATACCGGACGTGGGACCCGCTAGTGCGGAAAGTTCGGTAAAATTCGGCCAGTTAGGTTAAGTTTTGTATATCGAAATTATTTTAGCAGGTGTTAAGAGATAATAGGAGGTTACCCAATGGATGAGAGTTGGAGAGACAAAATGATAGCCATGCATTAATTAGAGTGCCAAGTGTCACTTGGTAGTTAACTCTTGGACTTTGACCACTATTCACCACTTTACCAATTAATACAAAAATTGACCAAAAACATCTTCATTTGCAAGCTTCCTTGGCCGGCCATCTTCAAGAGAAAAGAAGAGAAAACTCCCAACTTTCTTACCTCCAATCTTGTTCAATCTTCTAGTTCAACCGATTAAACTTGGATTTCCTCCATAAAAACCTTTAGTTTAATGGTAGTAAGGTTGGTTGTGAAGTGGTTTGGAAGACCAAGGTGCTAAGTGCTTCCGTTCTTGAGTTGGTATGGTGAGTAGCTAAGGAACCTCTCTTTTCTTCTCTATAATGTGTAATTAGTGGCTTATGTGAGTTAAAGAGATGGTTTTAGGTGTTATTTCATGACTCTTGGTTGAGATTTGGGAATTTTTCTATTTATTCATGATTTTTCTATTTTTATATGTTTTGTGTTGTGTGGCCATGGATGATGGCTTGGGATAGTCTAGAATGAAGCCATAGTACATAAATTGTAGCTAATTGCGGAAAATTTCCACTTTGTGCGGAAAATTCCAGATTAGGGTTTCAAATATTTCCATTCTTCCTGGTACTGTTTCTCCTAGTTAGAGGCCGAATTGGCCTTAGTATAAAACATGAAAGTTGTATATAATGATGTTTTATAATTTCCTACAAAATTTCAGCCCAATCGGAGCAACGTATCCTGTGAAAAGACCGAAATACCCCTGCTGCCCTGTTTCTGTCATAAACTGATAATCCGCTTCTGTAATTGATTATTTTGACCAGGAATACTACTGATTTGATTGTTGATGTATTCTTAAGAAATATAGCCTGGTATCTTAGCTTTCATATGGCTTTGGAATCACTTGAATTGGACTTCGGTAACCTGAGTTATGGTCATTTAACCAGAATGCGGTTCGCTAACCTGTTTATGCGGTTCTGGTTTGGTACATTGAAATTTTGACCTAGTTGCACTACAAACTGGACTGAGTGGCCTTCTTGAACATTGTAGCCCTTTCTTTTAGCTTCGAAACGGTGTATATTGCACCTCGATCCGACAAGTGTAGTTTCAGTTGTGTTAGTTCCGCTAAGCAACAGAAAATCTGCCTTTTGTTTTCCAACATAAACTTCATTTCCGCACATGTCCTAGTTTGATTTTATACTTATACGTTCTACTTGATTTTATTCTAGTAGTATGTGGATTCAATTTATGACTCATATTCGAGTCTCATTGAGGTTATTTGAATGTTTTAGGGCGTGACGGTGATTCAAGACGCTCTTTGGGCGGAAGTGTATGAAATTTCATTTGCTTGCTTGGTGAGTGTACCACTCACTTGCTTGTTACTATGTGGCTTTGTTACACTTGAAATTGATGCCTTGAATGCTTATTTGCACCGTTGAAATTGGTTCAAGCGAGGGTGTACTTGATCACTCTCACCCTTTATGTCTTACATATGACTGTTTACTGTGTTACTTGAATGGTATATGAATATATTGGAATTGGTGTCGTTTGGACGAGTATCCAACGGCCATTACTGTTATCACTGAGCTCAACCCTATTGGTGGTCAATTGAATCGAGTCGACAAGGGCTTGGTCGTGAAAATTGACGAGCCATGGGGACTGTTATATGGAATCTTGTAGTATGAGACTCTCGATTCCGGTATACTCGAGTATTACCAATTTTCCACTGTTTGGAATTCGGGCCCGGTAGGGGTATGTTGGGTGGAAGGAATGGAAGTAAAGTGGAGTCTACGTTTGATTATACTTTGTACATTGACGGAGGGTCAATGAGATATGATCAAGTATGGCGAGCGAAGAAAGGGGCTCTTGAGAGCCGTCCGTATCCTTTTACCATTGTTATTGATATGTGACTTTATTTAGCTTCCTTATTGAATGATTTGGGATTGATCGACTCAATGCATAATTGAACTTCCTTGCTTGAGTGAAAGTATCTCACTGGGCGTAAGCTCACCCTATTACTTTTGTTTTCCTTACAGGGGTTTGAAACTTTTGAGAGACTAGGACCTTTGGTTGCCGAGTTGAGCTTGAGTAAATACATTTTGAATAGCTCCTTATTGGGCAAAACCTTAAGTGCAATTTGATCCAACCTTTTTGTTTGAGTTATAATTTGCAAACCGGACTTGTACAAACTTGTTGGATAACTTTTGTATGCTATTCTGATGTGTCCGGCACTGTTCATGTCGGTTCTGATTTTCGTTTCTTTTATTTTGTGATTTTGACTTGTTTGAGCACTTTTTTTATTTTTTCGGAACGTTTTAGATCGTGTTTAACTGCACCGTTAGTCCTGGCGAGAGTTGGGCAGGCAATCCGCTAACCTCTTTGGTTCACTTTAGGGGAATGTGGGGCTGTCACAACTGGTACTAAACGCAGTATTATCAATGAGAACTCTCTAAAACTTTGGCATAGGAGATTGGAACATATCTCCATTGATAGAATCAAAAGGTTAGTGAATGATGGAGTCTTAGAGAGTTCTGATTTCAGTAACTTTGGTACTTGTATAGGCTGCATAAAAGGTAAGCAGACTAACAAGATCTCAAAAGGTCCCAAAAGAAGTTCTCGATTACTTGAAATTATACACACAGATATCTATGGACCTTTTCCTACCCCTTGCTTGAATGGTCAGAGATATTTTATCTCATTTATAGATGATTATTCAAGATTTATGTATCTCTATCTCTTGTTTGATAAATCAGAAGCACTTGATGCTTTTAAAATTTTCAAACTAGAGGCAGAGAAACAAAAAGAAAAAAAAATCAAAATTGTGAGATCAGATAGGGGTGGCGAATATTATGGAAGGTACATAGATAAAGGACAGGCATATGGTCCATTTGCTAAGTTTCTGCAAGAAGAAGGTATTGTTGCTCAATATACAATGCCTGGCACACCACAACAAAAATGGTGTAGCTGAAAGGAGAAATCAAACTCTTATGGACATGGTTAAAAGCATGATTAGCAGCACCAGTTTACCTTTATCCTTATGGAGTGAAGCTTTAGAAATAGTTGTGTATATTTTGAATAGGGTACCATCCAGGACTGTCCCTAAGACGCCTTCTGAAATTTGGAATGGATGGAAACCTAGTTTAAAACATTTACACGTATGGGGTTGTCCAGTTGAAGTGAGGGTATATAACCCACACATTAAGAAATTGGATGAATGTACGGTTAGTGGCTTCTTCATAGGCTATGCTGTTTTTTTTTTTCTTCAAACTGCCAATCAATCTGGCGGGCGGGCTTGGGTACCTATTTATTACCTTGAATCGAAAACATACAAAGTTGGGAGAGGCTGCAAGAGAACCTCACCTAGCGACTAGCCGAGGTATGCCTCTTAAAATACCTAAAACATCCAATACCCAGGCGGTTAACATTACATAGTCCTCGTACAGCCCTAGGCAAAGAATGAAAAGAAAGGAAAAGAGAAAACTTGTGTGTGGCACTACCAAAGAAAGCCAAAGAGTCCGCCACCATATTGTCCTCCCGGTAGATATGGCGATAGGTGAACCCTGTTCCAGAGACCTGACCAATACGATGGAATATCGGAGCCACTGAAGCCGGAGCACCACCAATCTCCCTGATGGCTTCAATCACAATCTTGGAATCGCCCTCAACCAAAAACTAGCCGGCCGTTCGAGTCTCTCAATATCCCCCTTCCCCCAGCCTGCTGGGGACTTGTAAATGAGCCATTAAAATTAAGTTTAAAACATCCTTCCGGGGGGCGGACCCAGTGAATATAGCGTGCCTGTACGGACATCTCAACCCTCCCAAGTTGTTGAACAATCCGCTGCCAGCTTGTCTCCAGAAGTCCCCATTGCAGGAACGAAAACTTCAAGACCAACAACTCTTTCAAGTCGCTCAAAATCCTATTGGAGAGGATATTGACTGGCAGAACCTGTCCCTCATATACAAACCCGCACTGCGCACACCACAAATGCCACAAACTTATCGCGGGCACAATCCGTGTGAGCCACCTCAGTATCCAATTTGGTGAAGAAAACACCCACCAGTACATACACCGATCGCGCACCAGCCTACCATGTGAAGAGAAGTCAAATGGCACTTCAAATAGCCTCCAAATTGCTGAAGTGGTGTTTCCAAGGGACAAAACATGTTGCAACGTCTCTGAGCTAGGTTCTCTACAACAATAACAGTGGGACGGCCCGTGAACATTAAACTTAGCTAGCACATCCGATATTGGTAGTGTGGAGTGCAGGCTCCGCCACACCAAGCAAGAAAACTTCAACGGTAGGCCTTCCGCCCACACCTGCTTGAAAATCCACGACGTTCCGGGATCCGGGTCCACAAGATTCCTAGTAGAACTGATGGTAAATCTCCCAGACTGTGTAGCAGCCCAAACAAGAGCATCCTTAGAGCCCTCCTGCCAGCAAAAAATCTGGGAGCCAAGTTTCCTCAGCAAGTCCTTCGGAAGCACCTTACTCAGCTTCCCTAAATCCCATCCACCATCCGACCAGTAATCCGATCCTGCAAGATGCGGGAGCTGCCACGCTAGAGGCCCAACGCCTAACCAATTATCCCACCAGAACAAAATCTCCCCTGCTGTCAAGTCCCAGACTGCATAGGGTTCCATCAACGCCCTCACCTGGAGCATCCTCTTCCAGGTCCCTGACGCCCCTGGCACAGACTGCACTTGATTCGGGTAAGAGGTATTATAGTACCGCATCCTCATGAACTCCAACCACAGGGACTCACCCGTTCGGAATCTCCACCATAGCTTACACGAGAATGACTGGACTGTGTTGAAAAGTGATCGAAGCGCCAACCCTCCTGCCTCCTTCGGCTGGCAGAGGCGCGTCCATGAGAGCCAGTGTCTCCTCGCCTTACCCTCCGCCGATCCCCATAAGAAATTCCCTAATATTCTGTGGATATTATGAATCACTCCATTTGGAGAGTTCATAACCGATAACAGGTAAACCGACAACGATAACAAAATCGATTTGAGAAGAACCAGACGCCCACCAAAGGAGAGCCACTTGGATGCCCAGCTCCGTATCCGACCAGTAATGGAGTCCACCAATCCCGTGAAAAGAGAACTGACTTTCCTCTCCAAGGATATAGGACATCCTAGGTATTTAATTGGGAACGTCTTAAACGAGAACCCGGTGAGCCTAGACACCACCGCATGCCGAGCTGGGGGACACCTAGTCGGGGCAAGAAAACAGCTCTTTGCCTTATTAACAAGCTGCCCTGAGCAGTCTTGATAATCCTGAAGCACTTGTATCACACACCGAAGTGAGCGAACATCCCCACGAGAGAAAACAATGATGTCATCAGCATATGCAAGGTGAGTAATGGGGGAGATATTCCTTCCTACCGAGAATGGGGTGAAATTGGGCTCATCAAGCAAAGCATTAAGACCCCGTGAGAGAACTTCCGCTGAAATGATGAATAATGCGGGGGAGAGCCGGTCCCCCTGTCTCAACCCACAAGCAGACTTGAAGAAACCACACGGCTGGCCATTTACCAGGATAGAGAAATGACAGTTGGAAATCAGTCACCAGACCATATCAATGAAAATTTCCCCGAAGCTGAACGCACGCAGCATCGAGATTAGGTAGACCCATGTGACCTTATCATATGCTTTGGTCATATCTAACTTAAGAACTATGTTTGCCCTACGGATCTTCTTATTAATCGCGGATATCACCTCCTGGGCCAACAAGACATTATCTGATATCAATCTGCCTTTAACAAAAGCACTTTGCTGAGGAGAGATAATTTTAGGCAGTACCCCTTCCAACCGGGATGCCAGCAACTTTGAGATTACCTTATTCACAAAGTTGCTCAAGCTGATAGGTCGGAAATCTGTAAACTGTGACGGATTTATGACCTTTGGGATAAGCACAATAAGTGTTGAAGTGTACCCCATTGGCAAACTCCCTCCGACAAAAACTCCTGAATTGCCAATACCACATCCTCCCCCACGATGCCCCATGAACTAGTAAAGAACTTCCTCGTAAATCCATCTGGCCGCGGTGCCGATTCCCCATCAATAGAGAAAATAATTCGTTTAATCTCGTCACCATCCGGAACCCCCTGTACCATCCCATTCTCCTGCTCCCCAACCAACTTAGGGATGAGCTTCATCAGGTTTGGCGCAGCCACTCAACCAGCGGCAGCAGAACCAGATCCTGAGAATAATGCCGAGAAGAACTGCTCCGCCATGGCTTTGATTTGATTCGTATCCTCCTCCCAATCTCCATCATTCTTCTTAATCCGGTGGATAAATAGCTTAGCTTTCCTTTGCCTCATCGTCGCATGGAAGAACTTCATGTTGGCGTCCCCTTCCCGTAACCACTTGATCTTGGCCTTTTGCTGCCAGAATCCCATCTCCTTACACAATTCCCTCTTCAATTTTGCCTGGGCATGGTTCAAAAGAGTTTGATTAAGGTCAGATTGCTCTTCTTTTAGGGCCAATTCCTGCACACACACTTCCTCCTCCGCCTCCCTGACACGATTAGCAACGTTGCCAAAAACCTCCCGATTCCACTTACTTAATGCCGATTTGACCGCCTGTAGCTTTAGCAACAGTCTCCGGAGAGGTCGACCTTGTACAGGCAGCAACCATGCTTGTTGAACAATCTCCAAAACTTGGGGATGGGATCCCCATGCATGTAGGAATCAGAAACTCTTGCCAGGAGTGATTCCTTGATGGCGCGCAGATATCAAAAGAGGTGAGTGATCCGACCCCGCCCTACTCAAGTGTAGCACCGAGGTAGTGATCTGCAACTGCTCCTACTCCGAGTTCACCAGCAGACGATCCAACCTTTTCCATACGCAAGCTCTCCCAAACCTATTGTTACACCACGTGTATTTGGATCCCGAAAATCCAACATCGCATAACTCTGCCCGTTCAATAAAATCGAGAAAATCCTCTCCCTCAGCCGGGGCAAATGGTCTCCAACCCTTCTTCTCCTCTGCCCCCAGAATCACATTAAAATCACCCATCAAAACTGTAGGAAGTCCATAGGAGCATAACAAGGCTAGATCCCCCCACAATATGGAGCGAGCGTCTCTATCACAAGACGCATGGACAAAAAACAGCCAAAACTTCCCGACTTAGCAAAGGGTTAGAAATCCGTAAAGCAAGGAATTGCGCACTTTGAGCGATTACCACAGCCGACCAAGTATGATCAAAAAACACCCAAATACGACTTTCAATGTTTGCTAACCCATAAGGGAAATTTAGCCTTACCCGCACAGAATCCAACTGGGACAACCCAAGTAGCGGCTCACACAAAACTACTAAAGACAACGAATTCAAACGGCACAACTTTCGTAATCTAGCTATAGTGGGTTTGTTACCCACTCCCCTAGCATTCCAAAATAACAACTTAATCATTTAGTAAAGGGAAAAGTAGCATGGGGAAGAGAAGAACCTGTCTTCTTAGTTCGACGGGCCACTGTATGCCAATCACCAGGTGGGCGTAACCCATCCAACCTCTGGCGGAGGTCCTCCATTGACATCTGCGTCGTGGGCATCTTTCTAGGGGAAAGGTTCATCTCCTCCACCAGCCCCTCTTGCTTTCTGGTGAGTTCAGCAGCAACCTCCTCATCAATAGCCTCCTCCCTATCGCCCTCGCCAATTATCTCCTCTGCTATGTGCTCCAATTCCTTCACCGCAGCACTTTGAATTGCCTCCTCCACCATCTGCTCCAACACCCCATGGCGGGTGGCTCCTTCACCCTGACAAGCAGCTCTTTCCCTTCCCCCACTAGCCTCTGTAGTGACCTCCTGGTCACCCGTGCGAACATCTACGTCTGTTGGAGCATGCAAGTCCATGGCCACGGCCCTCTCGTCATTATGACAGCTCGTTACCATAAAATTTGGGGCAGCAATGGGTACCATATCTTGGGCAGTTGGTGCCAAGGTCTGTTGCGCAGAAACCACATCCTTCTCATTCGCGTCTAGGGGAGCCCCCGTAGTTGCGTTGTCAATCTGAGGCAGGGAAGCACCCTCGCCTGAGTTTTCCACGGTCGGGTGCGTTCCACCTGTCACAGCCGCGGCCACTGGAGGGCAGGCAGACCCCACCTGATCCTCTCTCCTCTCCTCAGCACCCCTCCCAGATCCAGCCACCAAGACCCTCTTCGATTTGTATACCACTGCTGCCTTTCTTTCCTCCACCTTGGGCTGACCCAGAGCCTCAAACCGTAACTCAGGATTCTTAATCTGACAATCACCCTCTTCATGGCCTTGATGCAAGCAATGGGCGCAATACTTGGGAAGGTTTTCAGGGATCAACGTTTACCAAAACCCCAGCCTGTCGCCCACAGCAACCCACACCCCACGTGGCAGCACTTTCTGTAGATCCACCTCCATGCATACGCGTGCCACACTCGGTCGCATCCCTAGCGCAGTCACGGAAGCCACGCACAGCGGTCGACTGAGACAGCCCACAATGGCAAAGAGACACTCTTTTTGGAACAAGTGAACTGGTAACTTTGGCAAGGCGAACCAAACAGGTACCGGGGGGATTCGCGATCAACATGGAAATCAATGGTCCATTTGAAAACCCTCATTGGAGCTTCCTATATGTACCAGATGGAGTGAGACTAGATGCGGTAGTAGTCTGCCTCGTTTAAAAGCCGAATTAGAATGTGCCTTCGGTCAAGCAAACCCAGCGAGAACGTCTCTTTCAAATCCAAAGTTCGGAAGAATTTACGAATCTCCTCCATGGACGGGCGACCTCTGAAAAATTTGCCCACTAACGCAAATTGAAAAGGGGCCGCAAGTCTCTTAATATCAGCCATAGAAAACCTCACCGCCGGCTCCCCCCTATGGGTAGAGGTGGCGGCTTGAACTGTTGGCCCTGGAGAAGACAGCAGCGACGTGAAGGATTGAGCTTGAAAACCTAGCGGCTGATTGGAAGAAACCACGTCCGCAAAAGAAGGACGACGCGCGGCTTGCCGGCCGTCCGGCGGCGGTACCCCCTCCCCTGGAGAGGAGGGCTAGTCGGGCATGGAGGCCGAAACCCAGGCTACCTTAGCTAAAACCCTAAACCCACGAAAACCCTAGATCCATGCAAACCCTCAATGAAAGTAAGAGTTTCTTGGTTGTTAAGTCCCTAAACTTAAAAATCAGTATTAAAAACTTATAGGATGATAACATCAACAGAAACAGGCAACAATAATTGAGTCGTGAGTGAACCTGCAGCTTTACACAACGACTAAATCATTTCTTTAGATGTCCATAGCAAAATTCATAGGCTAGGCTATGCTGTTAACTCCAAAGGGTTTAGATTTTACTGTCCTTCACTCACTCCAAATATTATTGAAGCTAGAAATGCTAAATTTCTTAAGGAGCATGAAATCAGTGGGAGTGGTTATCAAAAAGTGGAATTTGAAGAAGTAAAGGATACACCCGTGCCACCTTTACATGATCTAGTTGTTATTCAAAATATTGAATAACAACCAGTTCAGCAATCTCCACTTGAGACACCACAACAAGAACAATCAACAATAGTTGATCCCACCAATCAAACTCCCCATGAAACAGTGGGAGTTAGAAGATCCACAAGAATTAGAAGGTCAGTAATTTCTAGTGATTATGAAGTATATCTCCAAGAGTCTGACTATGATGTTGGACTTAAGGATAACCCTAATTCATTTTCACAAGCCATGAATGGAGAAAACTCCACATCTTAGTATAATGCCATGAAAGAAGAAATGGAATCAATGGCTAAAAATAAAGTCTGGGATCTCGTTGAATTACCCGAAAAGATCTCTATTATGGGTTGCAAATGGGTTTTCAAACCAAAAGAGATTCAATGGGTGATACGTTCCTCGATCAACTTGTTTCGAGACACGTAGCACGTTTGCCCAAGGATCTAGCGAGGTTGTCCTACGCTTGGTTTGCGAGACCTTAAATCAACACGGACGACACGAGTTGGTTTAAAGCGGTAGAATGACGAC
The DNA here is from genome assembly GCF_003713205.1 of Coffea eugenioides. Classification (NCBI taxonomy): domain Eukaryota; kingdom Viridiplantae; phylum Streptophyta; class Magnoliopsida; order Gentianales; family Rubiaceae; genus Coffea; species Coffea eugenioides. The sequence continues at coordinate 22,939,650 of NC_040039.1, forward strand.
TACAATGAAGGTGATTACTCCAAGAGATAGGTCGGACGAACAATCACGGACAAGACGCAAGATTGCTCAATAACCCTTGCCAAAGCAAGTTAAAGGCTCGAATTCCCTCTTAAGAAGAAATCGAAATTACTAAGAACTTTATTCATCCAACTTGTTCCTTAAACCTTATAAAGTTAGCCCTTTTATAGGCTAAAGGTATCAAGAAAAACCCTATGAAAAACCCTAATGGAGCAGTTGGCCATCTTGACTCCAGGATGGGCCGGCCCATGCTTCTACTAAGCAACTAACCCAATCTGATAAGCATTAAAGGCTAAGGCCCTACTTGGCCGACTCACGTGGAGGCCCACTTGATTCTTCATGGGTTTGGATCAAGGTGTAGATTACTTGGTTGCCTCCTTCCAAGCCTTCAATATATCTATGGACTCCATGTTGGTCTTGGACAATTCGAACAAGGGCTTGGAGGGATTCTTTGAAGAGGTTGGCCCGTGCACGTGTGACTAGGCCCAATGGAACTCGGACTGGGTCATTACGTGGGCTAAGATCCGTGCACACATAAGTCCCCTTCTCTTGAGAAGGATTTGCCCTCAAATCTGGATCCTCCCCATCAAGAAATGGGCTCAGGTCCGCGACATTGAAGGTCGCACTCACATTGTATTCCCCGGGTAACTCCAATTTGTAAGCGTTGTCATTAACTCATTGGAGCACTCGAAAGGGTCCATCACCTCTTAGAGACAACTTGTTTTGTCGCTACTTGGGGAATCTCTCCTTTCGCAAGTGTAACCAAACCCAATCTCCAGGCTCAAAAACCATCTTACGGCGGTGTTTGTTGGCTTACTGGATGTATTGTTGAGTACGCCTCTTAATGTTTGCCCGAACGGTTTCATGTAACCTGCGCACAAATTCAGCCTTTTTTCCCATCTAAGCTTGTGTGCTCAGAGGAAGGTAAGGGTACTAGATCGAGGGGGGTCAGCGGGTTAAAGCCATAAATAATCTCAAAAGGTGATTAGTGTGTGGCACTGTGAACAGTTCGATTGTAGGCAAATTCAACATGAGGCAAATACTCTTCCCAAGATTTAAGATTCTTTTTAATCAAGGCCCGAAGTAGAGTCCCAAGTGTGCAATTGACAACTTCAGTTTGTTCATCGCTTTGTGGATGACTGGTGGTGGAAAATAATAACCTAGTGCCAAGTTTAGACCACAAAGTCTTCCAAAAGTAACTCAGAAATTTTACATCTCTATCACTAACAATGGTCCGAGGCATGCCATGCAGACGGACAATTTCTTTGAAGAACAAAGTAGCAATATGAGATGCATCGTCAGTTTTGTGACAGGGGATAAAATGAGCCATCTTAGAGAATCTGTCAACCACTACAAAGATGGAGTCATTACCCCTAGGTGACCTAGGGAGTCCTAAGACAAAGTCAATGGACAAGTCTACCCAAGGATAGTGGGGAATAGGCAATGGGGTATACAAGCCATACGGATGGGTTTTAGACTTCGCCTTATGACAAGTGACACATCTACCAACCATGCGCTCAATATCTCGAAGCATGTAAGGCCAGTAGAAATGCTCTTGTAACATGGCTAAAGTCTTAACCATGCCAAAGTGTCCCATGAGACCACCACTATGTGCCTCCCTAACCAAAAGATCACGGACGGAAGAAATAGGCACACGCAGTTTATCCACATGAAATAAAAATCCATCATGCAAGAAGTATTTTCCATGTGGGTTCTTAACACACATAGCATATATGTCACCAAAGTCATGATCATGTGTGTTGAGCTCCTTAATCATCTCGAATCCTAATAACTTAGCATCAAGGAAGACAAGTAAGGAATGTCTACGTGATAAGGCATCAGCCACCACATTCGTTTTGGCAGTCTTGTACTTAATCACATAGGAGAAAGTGTCAATGAAACTTACCCATTTGGCATGTCTCTTGCTCAACTTAGGTTGTCCCTTAAGAAACTTTAGTGACTCGTGATCAGTGTGTATCATGAATTCCCGAGGACGAAGATAATATTGCCAGGTCTCCAAGGCCCTCACCAGTGCGTACAACTCCTTGTCATACGTGGGGTAGTTTAAGGCAGCTTCTCCCAGTTTTTCGCTAAAAAAGGCACAAGGCCTTTTGTCTTGCATGAGGATAGCCCCGATACCTACACCAGAAGCATCACATTCGATTTCAAAAGTCTTGTTAAAGTTTGGTAATGCTAAAACATGTGCGTGTGTGAGTTTGGTTTTGAGGGTAAGAAATGCTTGTTCTTGGGCTTCCCCCCAATGGAACTTGTCATTCTTTTTTATCACGGCAGTCATTGGGGCGGCAATGGTGCTAATGTCCTGGACAAAACGCCGATAGAAACCCACCAGTCCAAGAAAGCTGCGCACCTTAGGGACGGATGTAGGAGTTGGCCATTGCTTGATAGCCTCAATCTTGGACTCGTCTACTTTGATACCCTGCGAACTTACTACATAGCCCAGAAACACAAGTTCATTAGTACAAAATGTGCACTTCTTAAGGTTAGCGTACAAACGCGCCTTTCGAAGTGTCTCAAGAACTAGTCTCACATGCTCCAAGTGCTCATGTTCACTGCGACTATATATCAGAATATCATCAAAGTAAACGATGACAAATTTGCCAATAAACTGCCTCAAGACATGGTTCATTAGTCACATGAAGGTGCTCGGGGCGTTAGCCAACCCAAAAGGCATGACTAGCCACTCATAGAGACCATGCTTGGTTTTGAAGGCCGTTTTTCATTCATTGCCTTCTTTCATCCTAATTTGATGATAGCCACTCCTTAAATCGATTTTGGTGAATATTATAGCACCATCGAGCTCATCAAGCATATCATCTAATCTAGGAATGGGATGACGATATTTGACAGTGATAGCATTGACGGCCCTACAGTCAGTGCACATGCGCCAAGTATCATCTTTTTTGGGGACAAGTACCACAGGCACAGCACAAGGACTGAGACTCTCTTTTACCCAACCCTTACCTAACAGGCCATCAACTTGCCGTTGAAGTTCCTTTGTCTCCTCAGGACCCATACGGTAAGCAGGTTTGTTGGGTAGTGGTGCTCCAGGAATGAGGTTGATTTGGTGCTCAATCCCTCGAATGGGTGGTAAGCCATCAGGGACCTCGTCAGGGAAAACATCCTCAAATTCCTGCAAGAGAGCAATCATACTCGCAGGCAATGCCTTATCGAATTCAGCAACATCTAAAAGCACATGCTTGCAAATCATGAGAAGTACAGGCTGATCAGAATTGACAACTTTTCTAACGTCCTTAGCCTTAATGATCATGTTTTGCTTCCTAGTGGTAGGTGTAGGAGGTGATTTGTCATGTGTGATACTAGGTGTGCTCACTTGACCCTTGGTCAATGGCTCACTTGCAGAAGTGGAGCCTTTGCCCGGGTCGATCGCCTTTTGTTTCCTTCGTTGACGGTCTTGTTCACACTCTCTTTGCAACTTAAGTTGGTCCTCATACACTTGTGCAGGTGTGAGTGGTGTGAGGACCTTGCGTTTGCCATCATGCAAGAGTGTGTACTTGTTTGCCCTTCCGTCGAATGTGACATGTTTGTCAAATTGCCAAGGTCTCCCTAGGATGACATGGGTAGCATGCATAGGCACGACGTCACAAACAACTTCATCAGTGTAAGTTCCAATGGAAAAGGGAACGCGTACCTGCTTGAAGACACGTACCTCTCCATCCTCGCTTAGCCATTGGAGGCGATAAGGGTATGGATGTTTAGTAGTTGGGAGCCCTAAACTCTCAACCATGAGTAAGTTCACCACATTCGTGCAACTCCCACTGTCGATGATGAGGCTACACACCTTGTCACCTACTTTACAACGGGTGTAAAACAGGTTCTCCCGTTGTAGTTGCTCGTCCTCCTTAACTCGGGCGGTTAGCACTCGTCGTGCCACCAAGCACCCTATTTCTCCTTGTGTAGGCGAGCAATCTTTCTCAGCTGAGTCTTTATCCAGGCAGTCGCCTTTGGTTAATTCGGGTGTCTTCTCACAGTCGTCATCATCGGACACGATCTCGCCACTATGAGTGATTAGCATGACCCATTGGTTTGGACATTGAGACTGAATATGTCCAAACCCTTGATACTTAAAGCATTTGATGTCCCTACTCCTAATCTTAGGAGTCTTATGTGGTGCCTTAGAAGTAGACCTGGATGTATCAGCAACTTTATTAGGGGTGGAAGAGGGATTTCGGTTAGGAGCATTACCTTGAGTTTGGCTCGAAGAAGTTGGTGTGGCTGAATACCCAGCTTCGTGGGTCGCCCTCCGTGGTTGGTTGCCCTTCCATGAGGTCGAGCTGGAAGACTGGAAGGTACGGGCTCCTCGCCTTAGTTTCTTTCCCCTCTCGGCCTTGATAGCGAGTTCAAGAAGGTCTTGCATGTCCACAAAGTGTTGGAGCTCCAAGGCTTCTTGGAGGTCTGGGTTGAGACCCCGAAGAAACCTAGCCATCATTGCCCATCTTCACTATCTTCTTGAAGATTCGCTCTCATCATGGCCATCTCGATCTCCTTGTAATAGTCCTCCACACTCATGTTGCCTTGAGTGAGGGTTTGCAGTTTGGAGTGGAGATCTCGGTTGTAGTAGCTTGGAACGAATCTCTTACGCATCAATGCCTTAAGCTCTCGCCAAGTTCGGACTCGCGGTTCTCCCATTCTCCTCCTATGGGTCCTCACTTGGTCCCACCAAACTAGGGCGTAGTCGGTGAACTCAACGGTGGCAACTTTGACCTTTTGTTCCTCGCTATAATTGTAGCAGTCGAAGATCATTTCGATGCGGCCTTCCCACTCCAAGTAAGCCTCAGGGTCACTCTTGCCCTTGAACGCGGGCACTTGGATTTTAAGCCCCTTTAGCTCGTTCTTTGACGTGCCCCTTCTAGGCTTCTCGGTTCGGTCCTCATCCTCACTAGTGGAGTAGTCTTCACTGTTCGCCTCTTTGGTGCCATGGTTACTCCGGTTGTGGGATCTTGAACGAGAGCCTCGTGTGAGACTCTTGGATAACTCGTCAAAACGGGTGTGCAACTCCTCCATTTGTTGCTCACTGATTCGCCTAAACTCATTCTTCATTGCGGTGAACATCAATGAGTAGTTGGTGGTTGCTTGATGTTGCTCCATGTCTCTCTTGATGCCCTGCAAAGGTTAGTAACAAGACAAAAAAAATGCAAGTATATCCTCACTGCACTCCCTTAGTGTATCACGCACTCTCGTGTGTGTCACTTGTTAGCACTCTTAATGGGCTTACCAACGCCTTTACCTGTTGGGGTAGGTAATTGAGAAATATCGCTCAAGTCCAACGATTTGTCTCCAACTTACCCTCAAGAGTATTCAAGAATGCCGGACACAATTGGTTGAGATTTTGAGATGGAAAGGATGAAATTTGGAAGGTTATTGGTGGTGGACAGACTAGGAAATAATGTTAAGAAAGAATACCCTAGGTTTCCTAATATGTAGGAGTGGTTCCTAAAACATAGGAGTGAAAGTAGAAGTGGTTCCTTAAAGTAAGGAGAGAAAATAGGGAAGTGTCCAAAAGTTATCCAAGTATTTTACTTAGTTCCCTAAATTAATTTGGAAAACAAGTTAGAGTTGGAAACCCCTTGAAGACCTCTCTTGAGCAACTTCCAAACCCTTCTCCAAATAGATTCGGCCCTCTCCTCTTGTTGACCGAAAATTTCCAGAATCTTTCTTCTTAAACCCTTCCCCAAAGTCGGCTAATTCCCTACAAAACCCTCATCTCACAGCCGTACACTCTACCCCCAACACAAACCAGATTCGGCCTCATTTCTTGCGCAACAACCAAGGCAACCAAGACAGATTTTGATTATGGCTTCATTGCAAGAAGATTCAAGCGACCTCACACAAACTACATCTCCACGGGTTGCTCAAGATTCCTCCAAGAAGTTTATTCCTAAGCCAAGAAAGCCTCGTATGGATGCAAGAGCGTACAAGAAACTCTTTATTCGAAGGGAGGTGCAAGTTTTCAAGGCTCAAGATGATCAAGAACCTCAAGAATCGCAAAGGGTGGTACAAGTGATCAAGGCTCAAGGTGATCAAGAATTTCAAGAAGAGGTTGGTCAGAATTTTTGAGTGCTTCTTCTAGTTGTAATTTTCTATTTTTTTGGGGATAACAATTCAAGAAAGAATCCGGCTAGCAATAAAACTTCGACCTTCCTTCTATTGTTGCTCTACCCGACTCCTCCTTTTTTTTCTCTCTCTTTTTTCTTTTTTCTGTATTTGGCTTATCAAACGACTAACACAACAACTTGGCCGAACTGGAAGTTAAATTCCAGAATTAACACGGTCCTCAATGCACTCGTACAAGCTTCCAAGATTCCCCACGCAAGTTTCAAGAACTCCAACTTGCGTTTCTGTTTTGTTCCTCTCTTTTTTTTTTTTGACTTAAGGACAATCCAAGCACTTGGCCAATTGGCCAAACCAGATTCGGTCAGCCCCTTCTTTCTTTTTTTTTTCCCACACAAGAAACGTTCAACCCCGCAAGTTCTTGTAAGAATTCTCCAAGAAACTTTCAAGAGTTTCAAGGGTTCCAAGATTAGTTTCAAGAACCTCAAGAACCCTAAAATTCTTGTAGATTTCCTTCAAGGTTCGCAACACCAACAAGTTTAAAACCCAAATCAGTTTAGAAAATTAAAAAAACAACTTGGATAACACCATATAGATTTGGACAGATTTGACAACAAGGAGAAACCCTAGCCGCACTTTGGTAAACCCTAGCCATTGCCTCTCTCTCATTTTTTTTCTTCTCTTGTGGCTTCGGCTTGGCAGAATTGGTGCAACAACGGGTACAAAACTCGATCAGACTCGAGCCAATAACAATAGTGCGCGACTTGGACAGAATTGGAGTTGTATGACGAACAAATTCACGACTCAACAACACTAGGTAAGTTTCGGCCAGATTTGTAGCACCACTTGGACAGAATTTTGTCACCAAGCTATGGCACAAATCAAGGTCAGATTGGGCACAACTTATGACCAGAAATTGGACACAACAACGAAGTATCAAACATTTGACAGATTTGCAACACAAGGAAACACACGGACAGAATTTTATTATTATTATTTTTTTTGTAAGATGAGGCAGCGGAAACAAGGATAACTAAAACAAAATAAGACAAAACGATGGATATAATGGAAGATATCTCAACCAAAGCTCTGAAGCCAACTGATACGTTCCTCGATCAACTTGTTTCAAGACACGTAGCACGTTTGCCCAAGGATCTAGCGAGTTTGTCCTACGCTTGGTTTGCGGGACCTTAAATCAACACGGACGACACGAGTTGGTTTAAAGCGGTAGAACGATGACTCCAATGAAGGTGATTACCCCAAGGGATAGGTCGGACGAACAATCATGGACAAGACGCAAGATTACTCAATAACCCTTGCCAAAGCAAGTTAAAGGCTCGAATTCCCTCTTAAGAAGAAATTGAAATTACTAAGAACTTTATTCATCCAACTTGTTCCTTAAACCTTACAAAGCTAGCCCTTTTATAGGCTAAAGGTAACAAGAAAAACCCTACGAAAAACCCTAATGGAGCAGTCGGCCATCTTGACTCCAGGATGGGTCGGCCCATGCTTCTACTAAGCAACTAACCCAATCTGATAAGCATTAAAGGCTAAGGCCCTACTCGGCCGACTCACGTGGAGGCCCACTTGATTCTTCATGGGCTTGGATCAAGGTGTAGATTACTTGGTTGCCTCCTTCCAAACCTTCAATATCTCCATGGACTCCATGTTGGTCTTGGACAATTCGAACAAGGGCTTGGAGGGATTCTTTGAAAAGCTTGACCCGTGCACGTGTGACTGGGCCCAATGGAACTCGGACTGAGTCATTACGTGGGCTAAGATCCGTGCACACATTAATGGGTAATATCGAACGATATAAAGCTAGACTTGTAGCCAAAGGTTTTACTCAAAAGAAAGGCCTTGACTACCATGAAACCTTCTCTCCTGTTTCAAAGAAGGATTCATTGCGTGTTATCATGGCAATAGTAGCCCACTTTGATTTGGAGCTACATCAAATGGATGTGAAAATGGCATTCCTTAATGGGGATCTTGAAGAAGAGGTATACATGTGTCAACCTGAGGGTTTTGTCAATAATGACAACGACCAACTTGTTTATAAGTTAAAGAAATCTATATATGGACTAAAACAGGCTTCCCGTTAATGGTATATTAAGTTTCACAACGTTGTCTCTTCATTTGGTTTTGTAGAGAATATCGTTGACCAATACATATACCTTAAGATAAATGGGAGTAATATATCTTTTTAGCCTTATATGTAGATGATATTTTTCTTGCAAGTAATGACATGGGTTTGCTGCATGAAACTAAAATGTTTCTTGCACAAAACTTTGAAATGAAGGATATGGGTGAAACCTTTTATGTCATTGGCATAGAGATTCATAGAGATAGAACAAGAAAAATTCTTAGTCTGTCTCAAAAGGCCTATATTGAAAAGGTTTTGGAAAGATTTGGAATGAAGCACTGCTCTTCCATTGCAGCTCCCATTGTCAAAGGAGAAAAATTCAGTTTGGATCAATGTCCTAAGAATGAGTTGGAACGAAAAGAGATGGATAGAATTCCGTATGCTTCGCTTGTTGGAAGCCTTATGTATGCTCAGGTCTGCACCAGACCTGATATTGCTTTCATAGTTGGAATGCTAGGTAGGTATCAAAGTAATCCTGAAAAGGATCACTGGAAAACTGCCAAAAGAGTTTTGAGATATCTTCAAGGGACCAAGGACTACAGACTTACATACAAACAGTCTGACTATTTAGAGGTAGTTGGATATTTTGATTCGGATTTTGCTGGATGTGTGGACTCAAGCAAATCTACTTCGGGTTACATTTTCCTTCTTGCTGGAGGAGCAGCATCTTGGAGAAGTATAAAACAAACAATTGTTGCATCATCCACAATGGAAGCAGAATTCATTGCTTGCTATGAGACTACATCACAAGCTTTATGGTTGAAGAACTTCATATTTGGCCTAAAAATGGTAGATTCAATAAGTAGGCCATTGAAGATCTTTTGTGACAACTCTACTGTTGTGTTATTTGCTAAGAACAACAAGAGTGGAAGTTGAAGTAAACATATCGACATCAAGTTCTTAATGGTCGGAGATCATGTTAAAAAGTAAGAAGTAATCATTGAGCTCATTAATACTGAATTAATGATTGCTGATCCTATGACTAAAGGATTGCTGGCAAAAGTCTTTCAGGATCATGCAACTCATATGGGACTTAGTAGCTCATGCTAGATTGTTTCTATTTTCTTGACAATTTGTGTCTAGACATTTGTTATTAATGTTTACGCACATTAAAATTGATACATGTATAAAGAAGTGATCTTTTGATCCATAAAGTTGGATCCTGAGTAACTTATATGAAGTTATTCATAAAGTTCTTTTAAAGCACTTGATTGGGAAGCATAATATATTGTAATACATGGAAGGAAGTGGTCATAATAAGAATATAACCGCCATGATTCGAGTCTTATCATTTTCTAATTAAGCAACTGTTCAAAACAGTCGAGTCTATTGAGTGACAATAAAGACTTATGGCCACTTAAGCATCTAGTCACTCAAAGGTTATCTGACTATGACATGTGGGTCAAGTAGGAGAATGTAAGACTTGCCTCCTTTAGAGGCAAATTATGACCCACATGATTGATTCTAAAGTGATTGATAGTCTAATTAATTGATTGACATTTTGTTAATAATTAATTAGTATCTCCCATTAGACAATGATTGGTGATTGATATCCTGATTAATTGATTGACATTTTTTTCGCGCCCCATTTTTTTAAAAAAATAACGAGTTTAGAAAAATGGACTTTTTGACTTTTTTGGAAAAAATGAGTTTTTGTTTTTTTTTTAGAAAATGAATAAAGGAAAAGGGCCTAAATGGGACTTGTAATGCGACGATTTGGGCCCAAATTATAGTTCGAAAAAGGGTTTTTGAAATAAAAATCGGAGTCGCCACTTGGTATAGAGTTAAGGTGTACCAAGTCACCTAAAATGATTTTTTAGATCAAATTATGGAAAACCCTTTTCAAACGACTCCTAAGTCTACGAAAATCAAAGAAAGTGTACGGGAGTCACATTTGACGAAGAGGAAGGCAAGGATAGAAATCCGAGGCACCCCTTCGACCTAGCCAAGGTTAGTTGTGTGATTTAGTCAAAGATTTTCTTCTTTTAACCAAAGAATTTATCACATTTGGATGTACTATATGAATGCAAACCCTAAACCTAGGAGGGCATCGGGGGGTCAAAATATCCCTTCGAAGTTAATTGGTACCAATCTCATTAATTGTGACGCCCAATAAGGATTCTTCGAAGATGTCACGAATAATGCAAAAATATGAGACTCTGAGGAAAAAAAGGAGTAAAATAATTATACAAATATACATGTCTTAAAGGAGTGCATCATGTCGGATACGGGGGACTAATGTTCGTGACCCAATGTTCCCTTTAATAGAGGGAATACGAGCGTGCTAAGGCTAGAAAGCCAAACTCGTCCATATCCCATATTCAAGGGGTTATCCCTAATCTAATCAAGCAAATGTATTATCCTAATTCTAATTCTTAAATGAAATGCAAATCTAATGTTATGTATCACACATAGGGGGGAAGGAATATACATATAAGGGAAATTGGGGATAAGGGCTATACGTATAAGGGGAATATCATACAAAAATGATAAAAGACCCTAGAAAGTGAAAAATATGCATGAGATGAGGTGATTTTATCATACAATCATGACCTAACGCGCGAAGGGCTCCTAAGGGTCTAGCGTTGGACTAGCCCATGTCTACAATTTCCCACTAGCATTGGACTAGTGAGAAAAGTCGGAACAAAGGGCCACAACTAGCGTTGGACTAGTGTGGATTCGAGAAATTGACCACAACTAGCATTGGACTAGTGTGGTGACGTCACGCATTGGTTACAATCAAATAGATCATGTAAAACTTAATAAAAGCATGTAAACACATAAATCACATAAGGCACATAACACATAAGCATGATATCTAGATGCAAGCCCCTAAGAAAGCGGTAACACCTAGCACATAGACATGCAAAACACACGTAAGGCAAATAAAGCAAATAAAGCCCTAACTATTACATTCGGGGGGGAAGCCTACTACAATCTAAGAGGGGAAACGGAATAAAATAAATAAAATAATAACCTAGCTATTACAACTTTGGCATTCAAGTGCCTTTCAAATGATCGAAATTAAAAATAACTATACAAAACTAAAACAAATAAAGTGGATAAATAAATAAATAAATAAAATGAAAACATTCAAAAGGCATGCAATTAAGCACATAAATCACATAGACACATAGGGTCAAATAAAGTGAAAATAAGGGATAGGGTGTACCTCCCTTGAGTTTGAGCTCTAAAGGGGTGAAATTACTTATTTACCTCCAAAAAACAAAGAAAAGGTCAAGGCATCGCTTTAATTAACAAGTAATCACAAGCAATGGGGATAAGCAGGAAATTGATTTAATCGAAGGCACTTAAAAGGAGGCAAACAACCCATGCTTAAGAAAATTAGAACAAGTAGAAACTTGATTGCAAAAATTAAAGAAATTTAAGGGATTAATTTGATTGATTTTCCAATTGTTTGGGCCATAGTGAAACAAAGGGAGACTTGGGGGCCAAAGTGCAATTTTATGAAGATCTCATGCAAACTTCATGCAAAAGGTCCGTGAAATATTTCAGCAATTGGAAGATTGAAGCATCTAATGAAGACCGTCTGCCATCCAAAGAAAAATGCAGCTGCAACTTTCAAACACAACAAAAGCATTTCTTTCCAACCAAGATCCCGAAAACTTAATCTAAGCAACATGACACACAATTCTCAACATCCCAAAACAAACTGAAGCATAGAAGGAAAATCATGCAAATGCTGGAGAATTTTATGCAAAAGGGTTCGATAACCTGATTTGTTCATTTTTGCAGCAAGTATTTGATCATAGCTCAAGTATTTTAGATCCCAGACATGCAAATCCAACGCCACTTATTTAATTCATCTTTCCAATATAAGACCAATCAGCAAGTTGGATGGCCGAAGATTGGTGAGCGGTTGCAGAAAAGAAAACAGCAAAGAGGACGCAAAAGTTTTTGTTCATAATCTTGCAAATAAAAAACTTCAGCATTCACAGCAAGACAGCTCTCCAGGTCATCGGATGGAGGAAACCGATAGCTTTCATTCAAAAATGGCATCAATGAAACGACAACGGCAAAGCTGAAAACATATTCTTCTAAAGGAGAACTGATATGGATCAAATTATTCACATGCCAAGTGTAGAATCCTTTGAAAAAGAACATACAAAGCCATGAGGAACTTTTCTTTTGAACAACAAATATTCCCTGCAATAATTTATTCCCAACCGTGGCTTTCTTCTAATTCATCATTGAAGACAAGTCTGATGAATATCCAAATTTTTAATCAAAAGAAGCATACACTACAAGTCTCAATCATTCATTCAACCGAGCATTACATTTTTGTCGCAAAATCAAAGCTGGAAATCTGAGTTGCTCAACAGCAAAATAAATAAAAAAAATGTAGCAAGGGACGCAAGCTTTTATATGCATCAGGAAAACATTACAACCATCAACAGCTCCATGATGCAATTGAATGGAAAAAATGCAGCAGAGATGGAAAGCAAAAAAACTTAGGGTAAACATGCATAACTGAACCCATTTAACAACCCACATAGCTCGGAAAAGTTTGAGACAGAACTTCAATCATGCAAACAAAAAGGAGCTGTAAAATTAACAAACTAAAAGCCCATTCAAGATTTATTCCGGGTTAAGTTCGTCAAGACTTCTTGCTACAACTTTCTGCTGCAAATTTGCAGCTCAAACCATACAGACAACTACCATACCAAAATTCAAATAAACCCATCAAAACAAACTCACATAAACTGCAAAACTTCTATCCCGGGTCCAACCCACGCATAAACACCCATCATCAAGCAAGTTTCTCTCTTTTAGGGAAAGAAAACAGGTTCTAGGATCAAAACCCATCAGCAAATAACCATCAGATAGCATGGAAGCAAATAACCAGCAAAAAGAGGCTACTTTAGACTGTAAAATGCAAAGAAAAGCGTAAGGAAACTACAGCAAGCTTCTTCACCAAGAGACGGAAAACACTTCCCAGCATGAAAACTCAATCATCAGAGAAAACTTAATAGAAAAAGAAAATGGAAACCTTACAGCTCTTGCTCTCCCTTTCGATGAAGATTTGCGACTGAAGATGGCATGGTGGAATGACGACAGCTTCTTATGAGAGTCAGCGGCTTCAATAACTTCTTGGTTTGCCGAGGAAACAGCATCAGATCTCGTCTTCCCCCCTTGCTCTTCCGTTCACCCTCTCAGTCTTTCTTCTTCTTCGTCGCTTTTTCTGGTTTTCTTGCTCCTTCTCTCAGTCGTCTTCCCGAAAGCCTCCTTCTTTTCTCTCATGAAGACCCCTGACTTTTTCTTTCCTCTCTTTTTCTTTTTCTTTTCCTTTCTTTCAGCTCTCCTCCCTAACTCTCTCACGCTGTTCTCCTTCTCCTCTCTCAAAACCCTTCCCAGTCGTCACTCATTCTTTTCTGTCCGGCCGTCCTCTTCTGTTTTTTTTTCTCCTCTCCCCCCAGCTCTCCTTTCTAAAACCTAGCCCTTTTTCTCAGCCGTCATGCCCATTCTCTTTTAGTTCTCCGCTGTTTTCCTTTTCTGCCGTCACCTATTTCATCCGCCCTTCCCTTTTTCCTTTGTTTCTGGTTTCCTTTTTTCTTTTTCTCCTCAAAGCTGCGTTCTTTCTTTTCCATCAACCCTAGCCGCCGACCCCTTCTTTTTTAGCATCCGTTTCTTTTGCTCCTTTCCCCCCAACTTCAAACCCTAGCCATCACTCCTCCTATTTCCAAGACCCCAGCCAATGTACCTTTCTCCTCTCTGGCTTCTTTTTCCTAGCCGTCAACAACTCCTCTCTTTTTTCAGATTTTTCCCGTCACTCCGGTGCTCTCTTTCCCTCTTTTTTTTTTTCCCAAACTCCAGCCGCCTCTCTATCCTTTTATATCAGATTCCCAGACTTAACCTCATCTTAATGGTTCAGAAGCAGCTTCAAGTCCCCGTTCCCCTCTCAGCCATCGGATTAGCTTCCATTTCTGGATTGCTCTTGGTTGTAGATGAAAGCCAGGTGTAACAGTACTGTGATGATCTAACGGAGCCCAAAAACTGAAACCCCGTGGAAAAGGAGCTGGAAATTTCTTGTATTTGTATTTTTGCAAATGAAAATGAAGAGGAAAGGTTTGGATCATGTCCTTCTCAGGGTCCGTGAGCTTGCCTTTTTCTTTCTTTTCACATTTTTTTCCTTTTTTTTCTGAAATTTAATATGAAGACAAAAATAAACTAGAACAAAATAAAATAAAATAAATAAATAAATAAATAACAATAATAAAATAAAAATAAAAAAAATGATAACCCTAAAATTGAAACAAATAAAGCTAGAATTAAATTAATTAAACGAATAAAGTTAAAAATAAAAAATTTGGTGTCTACAATTTTGTTAATAATTAATTAGTATCTTCCATTTGTTAGTGATTGATTGATATCTATTGTTAATTAATGTCTTATTTAATCAGTTAATCAATCAAATCAATCAATTAGTCAAAAAATATTAATTTTAGTTATGAATTTTGGCAAGATTTCCTTGATGGAAGGAAACCCTAGTGATTTTTGTATTTGCCAGTAAGGGTCCCTAACCTACCCTATAAATAGCCTGTGGTATTCCATCAATTGTACACTTTTTGGTCAGGCATAGGCTAGAAGATTCTTACTCTAAATTCTCCTTCTACTTTTCTCTTCTTCTACACATCTACATAGTTTGTTTGTCTACACAGACAAGAACAAGGCAAGAAGACAAGGAGTTCAACAACAATGGCTAGAGGTAAATCATTTAAATTTCCGTTGCCTAGTACAAATTATTTGTACCTATTCAGTTAACATGATGACCTAAGCCTTCAGTGGAGCAATTACTATGAATGCCGTCGGTACCATCTAAGGAGTGGAAGACAAAGAAAATTGTCTGTGTCTCTATGACCAACCATCAAATCCTGTAAATTTATATATTAGAGGCTATTATTAAGACCAATATGGGTTGTTTAGTCATTTGGTGATATTTAACATTTTCCTACTGCGTAAATATGTCTTAGGATCTCGGGCTAGTTTGCTTTTATAACATTTTTTTGATAATTGCAAAAAAAAAAAAAAAAAACTTGGCTAAGCTGAATATTTTGGCCCGAAGACTTATTACCAAATTTGGGCTTGCAACTATGTATATTTGTTGTCTCCTTCACTTTGTTTTATGTTTTTAATTATCTTTTGGATTTCTTATATGCTTTAGTGTTCCTTTGGTAGCCTAACAATCACTGAACAGTGATTACAAATAACTACTCATCAAATTATTACAATTGTCCTTTTTTGTATATAAATAGAGAACACAAAATATTTTATTTTATGACTTTTCTTTTAAATATTTAAATATGTGAACCTCAGCATTTGAATATGTAAATTTGGAGATTCTATCAATTTAATATATTTGAGTATCACTAATATCAATAATAGGTCTGTATGGATAATTTAATTTCAGAAAAAAATTTGTAAATATTATCTTGTTTGCGTCATAAACAAAATTTCTAATTATATATTTTTTCATATATATATTACATCACAAAAAAGTACTATAGGATTATCTCAAATAATTTTTCTCAAATAATCTCAATCCAAACACAGTGAATAATGACATTGATTTGAGGTGGGCACTCCGTACCTAGTATATATACGGAATCTTAAAATATAAAAAATATCATTTAGAGAAAGGTTTAAAATTTTAAGATTTGAAAAAAATGAACAAATAAAACTTACAACTCTCGGTGTATTTTATTTTCCTCGGCCACGTCACATGTTTCTCGCCGACTTGCTTGCTTATGTGGTGGGCGAATTTCTTGGAATATCGTTAAAATTGAAAATTGTCCAAAAATTTGTGTTGTTTGAGGTGGGTTGCTAAATAAAAGGTCGCCGCATCTGCGACGTGAGGCTTCTAATAAAAATTCTTTTAATTTTCATTTATTTTGTGGTCGCTTTAGTTTTTTTTTTAATTTTTGAAAAGGTTTCATGAGCGGCGAAGGAATAGGACCCATTTTGTTCCATTGTTCTATAGCCGCTCATGAGCAGGGCCCATCCCATTTTGTTCCATTGTTCTGTAGCCGCTCATGAGTAGGGCCCATTCCATTTTGTAGTGGTTTTTAAGCATCACCGCTCATGAGAGCGGCGACACATTTTCTTTTTCTTTTTTTTCTTTTTAATAAAATGTAACTTTTAATCGTGAGGATTTTTTTTTCGTAAAATGAATTATGTGTTATTTGGCTCAATTAGGGTTTAGGGTTTAACGTTTTACATGAAATCCTAATTTCCAAACCATCACAGTATAACTCTTTAACTCTAATTTTAAAATCAAAATTCTTAAATCATATTACTAAAACTCTATTACTAAAATCCTATTATAAACCAGAATCATCAAAAAATTTAATATATGATATTAAATTAATGTTAATTTTATAATTTTAGATGATAATTTAGAAATTCGCCTTTTCCTTGGAGAATTTATAAGAATATTGTAAAAATAAAAATCTATCATAAAATTGGTGTTCTTTGAGAGTTATTTCTGATATTAGGGTCTTCACAATAATGGCGAATTTCCAAGAATATTGCTAAAACAAAAATCTATCACAAAATTGGTGTTCATTGAGAGTTATTTCTGATATTAGGGTCGCCGCAATTATGATATTAAAATTTAAAAATTTATAAAATTAACATTATTCTTGATTATCATCTAAATTTATAAAATTAACATTATTCTTGATTATCATCTAAATTTATAAAATTAACATTATTCTAATATCATATATTAAATTTTTTATAATTCTAGTTGATAATAGGATTTTAGTAATAGAGTTTTAGTAACACGATTTAAGAATTTTGATTTTAAAATTAGGGTTAAAGGTTTATACTGTGATGGTTTGGAAATTAGGGTTTCATGTAAAACGTTAAACCCTAAATCCTAATTGAGTCAAATAACACATAATTCGTTTTATGAAAAAAAATTGTCGCAGTTAAAAGTTATATTTTATTAAAAAAAAAAAAAAGAAAGTGTATGGCTGCTCACGATAAAAAAAAATAAAACCTCATGGGTGGGTATAGGACAAAATGGGTCCTATTCCTTCGCCGCTCATGAAAAAGAGCGGCAAAATCTTTACAAAAATTGAAAAAAAAAAAACAAAATTAAAGCGACGCCAAACTAAATGAAAATTAAAAGAATTTTTATTAGAAGTCTCAGCTAGCAGATGTGGCGACCCCTTACTCACCAATCCACCTCAAACAACACCAATTATTGAACAATTTGTTATGAAACAATTTAAAGTGTGGATGTCCATTTGTATTCCCAAGAGGATTAATTCTTGATTTATGGTTACATTATGTATAGAAGTTATAATCCATAAATCTATTCATGTAGTGGAGAAATCGTTTCATAGGTTTCTTCATATTCTTATAGTAGTGGGTGTTTAATAGAATTGATGTACCTTTAATCTTGTAGTACCTATATATAGAGGTACATTGACACCTTTTGTGAGGACTTTTGGATTAGTTGGAATCATAAGAATAATCACTCTCCATTCCTCTACTTCTTTCTCTAATATTTCAATTCTTATGATAGTAGTTTATTTTATTAGTTTTACAACACGTTATCAGCACGAGTCTCCACTTTTGAGCAAAAGGTAAAAACGGAGGCTCTACCTTGAACAAAAGTGAAACAGGAGATTTTGCCAAAATTCTGCCTGCATTTCTTCAAGTAACTTCTGAGGTAAATTTCTGACCCACAAACTTATTTCAATTTCTTATGGCTAATATTTGAATTATCGCAAAATACAAGTACCTACTGTTGAGCAACCACTAAACACAAACATATATTGTTTGACATCTTTGAGATAATATTTCTCCTTTTAATTCTACTTATTTATCTTTATAATTATTTGTTATAAATACTTATATTCTGATGCAATGAATTTTGGAGATGCTATTATAGAAAATCAATTATATTTGAGGATCTATTTGTCCTTTGAAATATTTAAAGAAAAAGATTCGACCACCTGAAGATGGTCGTTCTTTAACGAAAATATTTGGCCACTAGAAGATTGTCATTATTTCAAAAGCCTGGTATGATAAATTTGCCTATGGCTACAAGAACATAATTCTGCAATTTTCAGAATTACTTCTCAGTTGAAATTGTGTCGAAAAAATTTTACTCATAAGATATATTGAAAATGATATTCTCTACAATTGATTTCTCGAATATGCTCCTATAGTAGCAATATTGAGAGAAAATTTGAGAAGTATTATGTACTTATTATATACTAGTTCTAGTCCATTCCCAAAAGTGAATGTGACTAAATTTCAATTTATTAGTTATGGTTGATGCCATGACTATGATTTTGGTAAATATGTATTTTACCATGACAAGAGAAAAAATTATCACTTGAAGTGGGATAATAATGATGAGGATAAGAAAGTAAGGATCCTGAAGATAAATGTCTCGAAATACATATGAGAAATCAAAATATAATAGCATTTTCATATGGCAAATTTCTTTAAACGCCCTGAAGGTGTATAATGATTGATTTAATTAGCTTTTCTTCCTAAAGAAGAAATGGATGTTAAACATTTGGGATCAAAGGATTATGGTAATGATATTTGTCCCATAAGAATTATGGTGACAATGATATGTGTCTCATTAATAAGTGTTACTATATACACTATATTCCAATAAGAGAGATAAACACAATCAGTGGTAGTGTTTAACTGATTGAAAGCTCCAGAAGAGCCACTACTATATTTCTCCTGTAGAAGAAAAGTTTATGATAAATAAAGCACTATTTTTTATCATGTCTCGAAAAATTTATTGAATTTGAATATCCGTTGAAATGGATATCAAATTGAGACACTAAATGAGACAATGATAAAGATCATGTTTAGAAATCAAATGAGATAAAGGTTGATTATATCATAATAACCATTCGAGAGAGAAATGGTTATCGATATAGTTGTCTTCATTCTCATTTGATTTATAATTATCACCTGCAGTAAACCAGAAGTTTATTGATCCCAATGGATATATGATTTGACAAAAGTGAGAATATTTGAGAGTCGACAAGTATTTATACATACCCCCTTTATATTATATATTGCTCCAAAAGAAATTTAAAATTTATGTCGGGTATGAATCACCTTTTACGATTAAATATCGTAAAATATTGATGGGTGATCTATTGAATGATTTATTTATTCTGATGAGTTACAATTCCCGACATTAGGGGGAGGAAGAAATCAACCGAAAGGAAATCATCTAAAAAAATTGGATTTCCTCGATCCTCATACAAAATAACGTGAACTGGAAGTTCAAGAGATTATTCATTTGCAGAAAGTTGCAAACCAATTATCAGTTATATTTATCGACTCCAGAAGAGTCATTAAATCAACTATTCTTGCAGAAAATACTCTGGTTAAAATTGATGTCCCCGAAGGACATACACATGTGCTACAAATAAATTTAAGGTCGGCTTATCTAAATAAGGTGTAAATTGATTTCAAATAGCTCCGGAGATTAAATGAATATCATGACAAAATTCAATCTCTTGAATGAATGTCATAACAAAATTCAATCTCTTGAAGAGGTCCCTCCTGAAGAGCCAACTCTTGAAGAGAATGAAATCATAGAAAATTTAATTGGAGTCTAATGAAATATAGCACTTGATATTATAGAAGTTGATGAGGATCATGAATCTAAATCGGTTGATGAATGTCGGTATAGAAATGATTGGCCAAAATGAAAAGATGTGATCCAATCTGAATTAGGTGGCGTTTGGTTCGCACATCGGTATCGGATTCGGATTCGGATTCGGATATCTTGGGTTTGGAATGAGGTCATTCATTCCAATACATTTGTTTGGTTCAAGTACCTGGAATGTGTATCGTTACTATAGTTGATGTTTGGTTTGTCAACTCTTTCGGAATGGAATATAATAAATATATTATAAACCCCATCGTAAATGATAGTTATTGGCTCTTTGTAAATGGGATATAAGAAATCTTCACTAATTAAATATATTAGTATAAATGTATTAGTAAATTTAATCTAACTAATTAATAATTTCTATTAGTAAACATGTATAATTATTAGTATAATTGATAATATTAATTATATTACATAAATTAATACACATTATATAATACATATAAATAATAATATTATTATTATAAGTTTGTAACTAATTAAATTAAATATTATATATATAATTAAATATAAATATACAAATGTTATAATATAAATATATAATCATATAATTATATAATATATACAAATATTAATTATAATAATATTTTATATAAATATAATATATATTACATAGTAAATATAGTTATTATTATATATTATTATATTTAAAATAATAATTATTATAATTATATAACTTATTAATATTACATACACGTATATATTATAATTATATGCACATATAATATATATTTATAAATATACATATATATTATAAATATAATATTATATAATATTAATAAATTTATAATATATATTATATAAGTATAATTATATTTAACTAAATAATTATAATATATAATTATATAATACAATAACATCATTATTATAAGTTTGTAACTAATTAAATTAAATATTATATATATAATTAATTATAATTATACAAACGCTATAAAATAAATACATAATTATAATTATATAATATATAAATATTAATTGTACTCATATTTTATATAAGTATAATGCATATTAATATTAGATATAGTAATTATTATATATTATTGTATTTAAAATAATAAATATAATTATAAATATAATTATATAATTTATTAATATTATATACATGTGTATATTATAATCATATGCACATATAATATGCACTTATAAATATACATATATATTATAAATATATTATTATATAATATTAATAAAATTATAATAATAAATATAAATATAAATAAAATTATATAATTTATTAATATTATATACATGTGTATATTATAATCATATGCACTTATAAATATACATATATATTATAAATATATTATTATATAATATTAATAAATTTATAATATATATTATATGAATATAATTATATTTAACTAAATAATTATAATATATATTTATATAATGTACTAATATTATAATTATAATATGTAATTGGATTTGTTTCTTGGAATCAAACTTGGGAATCGGACAAAACCCACCAAAATACTTGGGAATGGAGAAACACCAAATTTTTAGAAATCATTCCAAGATTTCAATTCCCATTCCAGTGAACCAAACACCATTTATGGGGTTCATTCCATTCCCCGAATCTGATACCCTCTTACCAAAAGTTTTTGGACTTGTAGTCCAAACACCTAAAGGTGTAAAGCTAGTAGCTTAAGGATTTTCACAAAGGTCTGAATTTGATTATGATGAAACGTATTCACCTGTAGTGGATGCTATCATATTTAGATATCTTATAAGTTTTGCAGTACATGAAACATTAGATATGCATCTAATGGACGTCGTTAATGCATATTTATATGAAAATCTTGAAAATGATATTTATATGAGAATCCCCGAAGGATTCAACATGCCTGAAGCATGCAAATCAAATCCTAAAGATATTTATTCTATTAAATTACAAAGGTCTTTGTATGGCCTCAAACAATCAGGACGTATGTGGTATAACCGCCTCAATGAATTTCTAACTAAAGAAGGTTATACCAATGATCTAATATGTCCATGTGTTTTTATCAAGAAAAATAGATCAAAATTTATGATAATTGTTGTATATGTTGATGATCTAAATTTGATTGGAACTCCTGAAGAGATTCAAAATAATGTTGAATATTTGAAGAAGGAATTTGATATCAAAGATTTTGGAAAAATAAAATTCCTTGGTTTACAAATTGAACATTTGAAGAGTGAAATTTTTGTCCACCAAACTACATATACCCAGAAGGTATTAAAGCGATTTTATATGGATAAAACATATACATTAAGTACTCCAATGGTTGTCAGATCATTAGATCATAATAAGGATCCTTTTAAACCGCGAGAGGAAAATGAAGAGATACTTGGTCCTGAAGTACCATATCTCAGTGCAATTGGTGAAGAATATTGAAATGCGACGATTAAAAGATCTCAAATGATGTTTACATCAGAGGGAGAAATTAATACACAAGAATAGTGTACTCTTTTTCCTTCACTAGGGTTTTTGTCCCGAGGGATTTTTCTCTAGTAAGGTTTTAACGAGGCATATTCTTTGTGTAATGGACATCCAAGGGGGAGTGTTATGAAACAATTTAAAGTGTGGATGTCCATTTGTATTCCCAAGAGAATTAATTCTTGATTTATGGTTACATTATGTGTAGAAGTTATAATCCATAAATCTATTCATGTAGTGGAGAAATCGTTTCATAGGTTTCTTCATATTCTTTTAGTAGTGGGTGTTTAATAGAATTGATATACCTTTAATCTTGTAGTACCTATATATAGAGGTACATTGACACCTTTTGTGAGGACTTTTGGATTAGTTGGAATCATAAGAATAATCACTCTCCATTCCTCTACTTCTTTCTCTAATATTTCAATTCTTACGATAGTAATTTATTTTATTAGTTTTAAACACAATTTTCAATTTTAACGATATTTCAAAAAATTTGCCTATATGGTGCGATGCTTATTTGGTGCAGTGGACCCAGACTTAACCTTTTTAACCGCTTTCAAGTATCAAAAAATTTGGCTGCATTATACTTACTGGCCCCTGCGGGTCCCACAAGCCTTTCCGACATCTTCAGTATAAATAGGACTCCATACCATAAACGGATTCTTCTCAAATGCAGTAGCACAGTACTTTGTATATAACACCGAATCAAAACAAAAGCACCAAAACACACACACGCAAACATATATATATATATATATAGATATATGTCAACTTCACCTTCTTCGTCAGAAGAAGTTGGAGGCAGAGATGGTGGTCGTGGCGGAGACGGTGGCGGTGAACTTGAAGGACCATCAATCTCTCGCAGTCGCAGACGATTTGGAAACCGAGTCTGGCCGGCCCCTTTTCTTGAGGCTCTGGCTGCCCAAGTCTCCATTGATGCCTCTCGCTCCACTGGGCGCCTTTCTGCTGCTCCGGCTCTCTGCAGCCTCTTTCAGGTGCTCTCTGCTTCCTGTATTAATAACGCTGGTGGTATAATACTAATTCATCTTAATATTCCAATGTGTGTTTTATGTACCTTGGCGTTAGATAATGCTTGGGAATAAAAAGGTGCATGGGAATGAAACTCATGGACACCCTTTTAGATAATATACCCACCACAATCCTAATGTAACCAATCAGTTTCGGACTGTTATATAGCAGGAAGCAACAACATTGCAGAATTGTTCTTCAACAAATAGAAGACTATGCAGTTTTAACACCTCGAAACAACCTCTAATATCTTACATGAACATCTTCTGCTGTGCGGATATGTAGTTTAGAACAAATAGGATGATCAGTTTTGGAGTTGAAAATGCTATGCAGGAGTATAAAACTTTCTACTTTGCGTCTTTGCCCTAGCCAAATGTTGCAAGAGTTTTTTAGTTTTAGGATGACCTTCGTACTTCTACAGTTGGTAGTGTACATATGTCGAGAGGAAAAAATAAAGGGTCTTTTTTAGTTAATAAGCTCCTTTCCATTTCGTTGCATCATCCCTTTTGATCTCTAGAAATACCCATTCTTTTTTGAATGAACTTTCCAAGCCTTTCGCCCCTCTTTCTCTCTCCCTCCTAGAGATGATGATGGAGACAGTTGGGACTTTTTTTTTTGGTTTTTTTTTTTACGTACCCACCAAATTGACAGTTGTGTAGTGAATTGAGATTCTTATTAACGGAAGCTCTCAATAAAAACGGAGTATTCAGGCTTTCTCAGACGTGTCTCTGGTGCTACTGGGATTTTTGTGTTTGCTTAGTTTGACCAAGGACAACTTTTTTGTTTTTGGTTAAACTTCCCCTGAATTTACTCTCAAAAAAAAAAAAATTTCCCCTGAAATTCTGATGATAATATGTTATTCTGTACTAAATCAATTGCAGATCTATTGTAGGTGCACTTTATTTTCTTCAGAGTTTCTCGCATGCTGATTATAATTATTCCTCATGTAGATTTCAAGGCAGCAAATATAATATATATATATATATATATACCTATCAAGCTTCTTTTGGACTTTAAGACATAGATGATTGCATAATCAATTGTCTTCGGGCTGTTTTGCCAAGTTTGTCGGATAACACTTTTTCGTTTTCTTATTGTAAGTTTGTAATGCTCGATTGTGGAAAGGATTGCACCGCCCATATGTTACGCAGTAATCAAGATTTAGACTGATAACCTATTTTAATGTGAAAATGGACTTTTACTTTTTTTAGGAAACATTAGGGCGCATTGGGTGCAATATATCTATATGCAAGTGGGATTTTAATAGTGTTTCTTTCTGGGAGACACAAGTGTACATTTTTAATTCCTCTAATAAACGGTATACCAGATCTTGAGATGTGGTGGATTTTGTGATTCAATTCCTTTTATCAGAACTGAGATTTGTGATTTGTGACCTAGACAAAGAAAAAAAAAAGAAAATATGAGATTTGAGTGTTTATGCATGTACAACAAATTCGTTTAACCGTCTCTAGTTTGCTTGTGGTATGACTGAATAATTACTTCAATAAGCCAAAGAACGAATCAGGTGTATTTGGATGATAATTTGATGTCAAAGAATTATTGACTTGCATTATAAATATATTTTTAATATATTTTTTCATTTCACAAAAATTATATAATAAAAAATATTATAATAATTAATTCAAATAATTTTCTATCCAAACATTAGTGGCAAAACTGGTCATCGCAATTGGTTGAGTGGACTGCATGCGGTGATGAAAATTGGTTCTTGGCATATATGTGTCCTCTTATATTGCCTTCGAAAAAATGTGTCCTCTTATATTACTTCAGACTTACTATCACAAGTGGCTTACGATGCATTCATTTAGATCAAAACGTTTGATCCTAGGTAATTTATTAGGCTGTAATCAAGTCTTGTGCCATCAATTTGCAAGTGTTACCATCAAGGTGCTATCTGGGTCAATAGACTGAGGGTCTCTCTCATTTGCTTGAGACGTAGTTGTTGTTGCATTAGGAGAGTCAAAGAAACACTAGCGAGTCGCTGAGCAAGTGAAGAAGATTCGTTGCCTTCAATGAGACAGGCCTTGGGTTACCTTTTCTTGGAAATGAAAGAGAGAGAGTACAGAAAGAGGTCATGCACAGTATAAAAAGCAGGCATGCATGTAATCCGATGTTTATATGAGCTTTTTGGACCACATAGATGGATATCACCCATCTTTGTCTTATATGGGTCCTAGATAATCCTGCTACACGTCTATATATTTGCTTGTACTTTCCTGCGAATAGATCATAGATGTCTATCTACGTACCGTATTTTAATATTGGTTGCATCAATTGAAGAAAAAATAGAAAGAGAAACTATGCTTTGAATTGCAATTTTTTAGAATAATTTTAAAAGATCTTTGAATGAATATTTTTTAACATATTTTCTTTATTCTCATTTATTTCACATATATTAAAATCTTAAAAAAAGTATTACACATGTAATTTTTTTTATAAAAACTGCGAAATAACATGGTTCAGACAACCACTTTTATTGTCCAATCTTAATTTTGAGTTTCTCATTTTCTGAAAAAAAGAGAGAAGTTACTCTTGATATTTTTCCTTTCTTTTTTCTTGTCCAAAAAAAAAAAGAAGTTCCAGTAGTCTTCACCACTTGAAAATATCGCACAAACTATTGGATTGCTCTTCTAGAAATGGGATTGGAATATGATCGCGGACGTGAGAATATGACGAAGCATTAGAATAAGTACAATATCGGGATTTTGTTTGCATTTGGTTCTGCGATTGTACTTATTGTACCTTATCTTCTCACCTGGTTTGTAAACTTTAACAGAAAGAAGTCAGTTTCTCACTCTTTTTATTTCTTGACAGTAGGATGTAATATGATGAGCTAGTCTTCTGCGGAGAGAGAGAGAGAGACCTGTACAAGAAGTCCACATAGCCGTATAGGCTATTGTATAGTAGTACATGACAGGTCGAATTTATTTATCAGGCAACCCTGGCTTGTCTTAGTCTTGCCTTAGCATAAACCCTACGCCCTACTTTGCCTACTAGACTTCCTGATCCCACTGATCTCTCTCTCTCTCTCTTTCTCATCATCTCTCCTCTCTTACACACACAACACACACTTGCACACTGCCCTTTGCACTTTTTCCCTGAGCTTTCTGTGCCTCTAATCTCTCCAGCCGGGCTGCTTCTGCTGCTGCTGCTGCTGCTATTACTTGCAATAGCATGCCTAGACAAGCATGACTCCGTGACTCCAGCTTCAAGGAAAAAATAAAAAACAAAAAAAGTCCCATAATAAATACTACTCCCAGACTGCATGTGTGGCTGATGGTCTCTCAACTTCATTATCAGTCTGGGATTTGCCCACCCAATATTTTGATTTGAAACTAAAAGCAAGCATTCCTAAAAAGAAAAAAAAAAATTAAAAGCAAGCATGATTTTATCGTTCCCACCCTATTGCTTTTCTTGGTCAATACACTAGCATCAATTGAATATTTGGGCTTCTAGGCTTCTCAAATGAGGGTTTATTTAAATGCTTGTCATGTTTGCATGTGGCCAAAAAAGACATAAAACAAACGAAAAATTTGCCAATTGCTTGTTAGACGGTGGTATTGAGTAAGTGCCCTTCTTTACTTTTATTTCTGTGCCTTTTTCTTCTTCTTTTTCCTTTTCTAATGGGACCCAATGTTGACCCAAATCTATATAGTTACATGGATCAAATAATTTGTGTAAGGGAATTGGGCAACACCCGACAAGACTTTCACCATTGCTGGATACGAGAATGATGAATAATGAGTTCAGTTTTAACTGTATATATCTCCTCGCATTACATTTAAAAAAAAAAAATATCTCCTCACATTTATATTTTTTGAGAACTTGCACACTTTTCTTACTTAATTACATGAAATGTTCATGTGAAAGTTTTTAAAGACTTTTGAAAGGGCGTGTGAATAAAATCTCCTTTTTTTTTATTTAGTGGAAACTACTGAAAGAAATCTTTAAATAATTAACAAGGTTCAGTGTTACCAAGTAACTTATTTCTATTTTGACTTTCCACTTAACATCTCAACTTATAAAAGGATTGGATAGAATTGCTTGCGAAAAATTATTTACTTGTATTATAAACTCATTTTTCAACATGTTCTTTTATCTTTCGAATAACTTTTTTATCTTACATATATCATATCACAAAAAACACTACAGTAATTATTTCAAATAATCTTCTATCCAAACACATCCACAATTCGTGTAATTTCAGGGCTAGCTTTCACAATTAGATTACTGGTTAAATTACGTCATATTTGTCAATTAATCTTGAAATTAGGTGGGGTGACAAAAAATATCATTTTAGAAGTTGAGGAGTGACTTATTACTTGGTTAAAAGGTGGACCATGCAAATGGTGTTCATTTAGATACTTTTTTTAAAAACAAAATTTTCAAATTACCTTTATATCTCACATATATCATATCACAAATTATGTTATATTCTAAAAAATTTTTCCAAACAATCTCTGTCCAAATATGACGCAAGACTTTATTTATGCTGGAAATAAGGCATACTCTGTGTCTGTATACATAATCAAAATCATAATTATTTGTAAAAGTTAGTTTCATTTAAGGTGGTTTTAAACTTGGAAAATTTGCCAATTTGGTCTCTACAGTTTTATACTAATATCAATTTTGTCCTTTATAATTTTTTTTAATCAATTCAATTCTCGAACTATTTTTCAGTTCCACTGTAGGATTTCTACATTGGAATAATATTTCCACCATATTTTACATCTTTTACACTGCCATCCGGGGATACATTTTTCATGTTAGAAAAATATGCTAATTTTCTCCCCTTTGACTAAACGTTTACATCTCCACTCTCGCAAGGCTGACGCCACCACCCTATCTATTACAATCATGAACCACCTTAAAGACCACCACACCGACATCCAAAACCAAAACCTTAACGAACAAATCCCAGCCACCTCAATCCCAAAAATTCACCGCAAACCACCCCTAATTCCTCTTATTCTCCCTGATCTTTTTGTTTATTCTCCTTTTCTACAGTCCCTAACTTTGGCATTGAGAGTGCCACTTTGCTGCCTCCACTAGCACTGAAAGAATGCTTGAGAGAATTGTCTTGGGTTAGAATCAACCTTTATAACAGAAAATAAAATAAGAAAAAAGAGTAGAACCTACCTGAAATTCAATGCGTTTTAAATTAAGTGTAGAAGAAAGAAAAGTGGGGGCGGGGTGGAACATGCCATTTCGACATAAATAAGCCTCTGAACTCCGATTAGGGTCATCGAGAAGGGCTGAGATCATAGAATCCAAGATTGGATGGGATGCGTACCACACGTACCTAACTTCCTAGAAGTTAGGGTCAAAATTACACATATTTTGTCATGTTCGATTCTGTCGAGTGAGAGGAAGTGCTAAATACACATTCCTTCATTCTAAATCTGCACATTGGACAAATTCCAATATTAATAATGTAAATCATCAATATTAGTAGTACAAGTCATCATTGTATCAAATCAGTAGATTTAAGATGAAGGAGTGTGACTATAGAACCACCCTTGAGAAAATTTCTACCATGTATAGTCTCTTTTATCAAGCAAATAGCTAGACTTGTGGTAATAATTGTAATAGAGTATAACAAAATAGTACAAATATTAAAGAAAGGTGAAAGATCTCAAATTTGAACGGTGATTATATGTAAATTATAAATAACGTACTTGTAGGTGACTGTCCAATTGTTTCGGCATACATGATGTAAGTGTAACCACTCTCCAGAATCATGGAACCTTCTCAATAATGTGTTAGCTTTTGTGGTGTTATTTATAGAAGTCGAAGAAATGAAATTTGAGTCAGTGATAAGGGTGAAAAAAGATGCAATTAAATGTTAACATTGTCTATTTTGAATTCTAAATTTGGTATGAACTTTATGAACGTTAGTGAAACCAAAATGTAGCACTATTTGCCTAAAACTTTGAATAGAGTGCTTTTATCTGCATTTGTAAGCTCTATTGTACTTCTAAATGTGCTAATTTCAAATCTCCATGTGTATTAGATGTCATATGCTCTGAATGATTTTGAAGAGGTCCACGGAGACATTTATATGGAAATCTTCCTTCTTGTTACATGATTGAAATTTTTTCACTTCATTCGGCTAATATCCTTCTCTCTTCTTCTACAGCTTTTCTATCTTCTACTTGTGTAGGTTTCATTTTTGTTAGCTTTTCTTCCGAATTTCATTTCTTGAATCTATGGTCTTAAACCCGAAAAGCAAAACTACCATAGACTAAGGTAAGCAGTGTTGTGTTCATGAATAGGGGTTATTTGTCCTCCATTAGGTTAAGAGTAAGAGAGAGTGCTTAATATATAGATTAAGAGTCTAAACTTTGTCGATTTAATCTTTTGGATCAAGGTTGAATTCGTAACTTTGTATTGGGCATCATGGGGTAAATTTCTAAACACTGTATAATCAAATGTATCATTGTAGGATGTATACTAAGAGCAAATTTCTAACGCGATCTAATCAAACTTATCATTGTGAGATGTAAACTAATAGTGAATGATGTATTATTTGAAAATCCCACATTAAAAAGTTAGTAGATTATCAAACGCCATATATTTTATACTAATTGAATTAAATTTAAAAAGTTGGAACAAATTCCAAAATTATAGATGAATGTTTTATATTTAATGGTTATATTTGTTATTAGCAATTAAAATCGAGCAGTTTTAGTTAGTTGCTCATAGCCCTACTAAGGCCTAAGGGATGTGTTTATTCATTGAATTTCATTTTTATATAGAGGTAAATTTTCATAAGGACGTTATTTATTTTAAAGCCACAAAAAAATGTAGATTTTGTCTTCAATGATTAGTTCCTATACAGTTTTAGTCCTTAAATATTTGACAAAAATAAATCTAGTCCCTAATATTTAATACTTTTGCACTTTTAGTCCCTAAAATTTGATAAGAACAAATTTCATCCCCAATTTGTCCAATTTAGAGAAAATTTAGGATATTTGAAAATTTTTTCCCAATTACCAACAAAATTTAGTCACATGTCCAACATATTGAATGTAAGAATAAAAAAATAAAATAGTGGTTAACTTTAAACAAGATTAAGAATTAATAACTCAGGTGTAAACTAATGAACCACTAAAAAAAATTGGTTAAACTACAAAATTGAAGGCTCGAACATGTAATTCATTGATCTAGAACTCATTTTCATTCTCTATCTCCATTACCCCTAAACAGAAAAATCCTAACTCAACTTTTGCATATAGTTTAACAATTTTTTTCTTGCTTCCTAGTTAATTAGTTACTCAAGTACCATAATGGCAATTATTCTTATTGTTCAAAATTAACTGCTGTTTTGCTTCTTTTTTAAACAATTTAATTTAACGAACATGTGACTGCACTTAATTGATTCCGCTAATAATTTGGAAAATTCATTAATTGTCCTATATTTGCTTCACATTGGAAACATTGGGGCCTGATTTGTTTTTATCACAATTTTAGAGACTAAAATCGCACTAGGTGCCAAACATTAGGGACCAAATCGAAACTTTGGGGACTGAAATTGCAAGTGCCAATATTGTGGATTAAAACCACATTTATCTCTTAAAGAAATGTTAGTTCATCAATGGGTGTCTGAATACTTTATCAATGACGTATTAGACATTTGATTAACTCCCTTTTCATGCTTCTTCTTTACTAATAAAATTTAAAATTCTCTGAAATCGTTGCTGGAAGAATTTTTTCTTTTATTTTGCTGAAGGACAATTCTAGTTTGGTATTGTAAATCTTGGAGGAAATCGCTATACACCTAGTAGCAACATAGTGAGGGTATAATTTTCTTTAGGGAAGTGAAATCACGTACAAAGCCTAGATTTATATATTTGGTTCCTTTATAGATTTTTCTAATAATCACATCTCTTCTTAGTTGATATGAAAAATCCGGAAATTGTAGACCTCAAAACACGTGGTGGGAAACGTTTCACGCTCTAAAAAGTTGAAAATATAGTCTTGATGTGTATTTTCCTTCATTGACTACCAAGAATTACAAAAGAAGTAAAGCCCTCCAGCAATCTACTATGTTAAAGTACAACACTTATAAGTGTGTAACGGTTTGATAAGAAGGTTTTTAATCAAGTTATTATTGAAATTATGGCTACATTTTTTTTCAAAATGTAAGTGGAAGATCCTGAATCCGGGACTCTCACTTACATTCATTTTTCTCGTACCATCCAATTCATCCGTTCCCAAATTATGATTATATCTTTAATACGAACTGTAAAAATATATATGATTATTGCCTTAAATTATTGCTATGCTGGAAGCCAAACAAATTCGATGAATACGACAATAGATGGAAACAGTAAACAAAAAGTTTATGTATGAGCCCAACTAAAGAAATCTAATTGATAAGAATGGTCAGAAAAATGAAAGTATCTGAATTCTTCAACAAGAACAATACTCATATTCCTTAGTTTGTACAAAGTTTGTAACTCTAGCATAAGTTAAATAATTGTATTGCATATTGTGAAATTGACGAAACATTTTGACTTTAGGTCCTTTCTTTTAGCACCATTTAGGCTTTGCAACCAATTATCCAGAAAAATGGCAAGGAGTCACTATCTGTAGCCCCGTCCTTGCTTAGGCAGATTCCTTGAAGAATAATTTTGCATTTGAATACGTTAACAATTCATTTGGGTGAAAGTAAAATTGGTTTAAGCATGAAATAATTCAACTGCAAATTCCAGAAATTATGTGTTAAGCTTTTCTTATTACAAATGGCAAGTACAGCCGTCAGAATTGTCTCATAAATTTACATATACTATTTTATTTGGGATAATTTCGGAAACCTCAGGAGAGGTTTCTGACAGTTTCACTTACCTCTCTTCAGGTTTGAATAATTATATTAATCCTTTTCATGCAGTAAAATGACTATAATATTTTTCACTTATAAATAATTCTTAAAAAAATCTACAAGTATAATTAGTTTTTCATTCTAAAGCAACGCTTGCCGTATAGAAAAAATATTTTTCTCTCTCTGACTCTCTCTCTTGCATCTCATAATCCACTTTTTGTTCCACAGCAGCCATCTCATTTGATACATCTCGAATCCTCATAATTATAGAAACAAATCCTCTCTCTTTTTTTGTTGTTTTCCATTTTTTTATAAGTATTATTGAATTAAAATTTCCAAATGACAATTTGTGGGGGCAGATTTGTTGTCAAACTAAATGAAGATGAAAAGGATGGCGGTGATATAGAGTACAGACAAGAAAATAAAAAGTGATGGCTAAAATGGAACATGGATTGAGGAAGGTTACGTTATTATGTCGATTGTGCCAAAAAGATTTTTGGGATATAAAAATTGCAATCGAATTTTCCTAGAGATATGGGATGTGTTTTCTAGTATTGCTTTTGGTTGCTCTGTGTTGGTATTCTTGGTGGGTTAGATTATTTTAGCATAAAAAAGGTTGCAGTCATTTGGATAGTGACATTGATCAATTGAAATAATGAATTTAGGGAAAAAAAATTTGAGGCCAAAGATTAGGTTGGAGGCAAACTTTAATTGTTATAGTTAATTTGCACAGGAAGTTTTGGGAAGGGAAGTAAGCTGTCAAAATTGTGAGAATGTAGAGATTAAATTGAAGTGGCTTGTTTAGTTCGTTAGACTAATGGTTATGCTGCTTGCGATAGTTGTAGTGTGGAAGAAATTGATGAGTGAGTTTTTCCCTCTTCTAACAAAGAGGTATTTTAGAATTTTTGAGGACAAATTTAGCATATTGGATTTATATTGTTATTAAAATGTTAATAATAGAGGTGGTAGGTGTAATTTTTTTAAACTAAAAGGGAGCTACTTGCAATAGTTAGAAACCTGAAGGGAGGTTTATGAAATTATACCATTGTATGTTTGATCGAATGTTTGCCAACACTTGCTGCAGATGAATGAATCAGTTTACTACTGTCCTCTATAGTCCAGAATTGACAACTAATAAAAAAGATATAATCCGTAAGCTGGGAAACCAAACTATCATGCCTTTATGCTATTTTTAAATGGCTTAATTCCACTTTTTACTCTCAATCTATAAATGCACTTCCACTTCAGTTTTTAAACTTCAATTTTGGGCACTTTATCCCTAAAGTAGGAAATTCATCCTAATTTAGTCCTTAAATTTTAAATTAAGGCACTTAACCTCCTAAAGTATGAAATTCGTCTCACAACCAAAACAAATGGAATAGTTGGTAAGTGGTGCTCAAAATTTAAGGACTAAAATGTGTTGGGTATTACATACTTTAAGGGGTCAAATGTAGAAAATTGAAGTTCAAGAATTAAAGGGATAGATTTCATACGTTGGGGGTTAAAGTATTCAAAATCAACATTGAACAATTCAAGTGGGATCAGGTAAATAGTTTAAGGGTTCAAAGTGGAATTGACCCTTTTTAAATCGTTGCCATATTGGAAATACGATTAGTTCTAAGTTTTAGAGATAAGAGATATGGGAAAAGTTGTAGTGGGATCATTTGGATCGCTATTAAAATAAAAGGAGTAAAAGATCGGCCATCGGCTGCTTTGTTCGAAGACTGAATTAGATTGACCTTTCAGCTGATAATCGGACGACAATTTTATTGATTATATTTGTCTTATTATATCCATGTGGGTCTATTTTATATTTTTAGTGATTAAAATATTGGACCAAATGATTCGAGTCTGAAAATATTGGGAAAACGATGAATTTGTTTGTACATTTTATTCCTCGTACCTTTTTTTCATATTTGAAATGAAGGATTTAGTTTTTGGATTTTACAAACAATACATTTTGATCAACACTACAAATTTTGGATGTTTCTTGGTCCTCCGGGCCTGTGGGGGATAAATCCTACGACAAACATTCTAGGGGCTAAAAATGAAAGTCTTTAATCCATCCTCTTCATCAACTAATAAAGGGCGCAAGCCTTTTATTAGCCCCAACGATGTATTTTCTTTTAATAGGGGCTAAACCTATTGTATTTTCTTTGTAGCCCCAACGATGTTGGTCACCTAATGTGTCTGCAGTTCTTAACAAATAGACGGGAAGGAGTATAGGACAATTGATGATATACCTGCATCCGAATGGGAAAGGTGTTTGGCCACTAGGAAGGATAGCGGGATGAGCTGGGATTTTAGCCAAATACTTTGCTTTTAATATCAGGACCGGAAAGAAAAAGAACGTGAAGCAAATATCCCAGAAATGTCTAGAGATCAAAGTAGATTAATCGTGTAATGCACTCATGCACAGTATAACAAAATTTTAGGACTATTAATGAGTTGGGTCAGTCAAAGCCCAGCTCAAAAAAAGCCTGCTGAACCAATTGTTTAGTTGGAGCGGATAGAGATTGAGGTTAAATATTAAATTTGAATTGAATGTATGTCGAGCTTTGGCTTTGCTAGGCTTACACCCAATTAAAGCCTAGCCTGTGTATAAGTATAATTATATACATAAAATAATATAATTATATCTATAATTTGTAATTATACATATTATAACATAAAATATTAGTAATATATATAAATTTATAATAATTATAATTATTAAACGTATATTAAATACAATTATGAGCTTGGCCTAAGTCCGATTTCAGGCCGAAACTCATAAAATTATAAGTCAAGTTTGAGCCATCTAATCTAGACACGAGTTCGAAATTCCAAAAGCTCTATTTAATTTGTGAACTGAGTTTAGACTTGCAAAAGTCTGGCTAAGAGAACGCGATTGATAGCCCTAAAAAATTTTAAATGATGATCTTCTAGTGGTGGAGTCAAGACTAACAATCAGTGGCTACAGCGTACATCTAAAATGGTGTCATAAGTTTCTTTTTTGTTGTAAAATCTTTAAATTTATTATTTTATTTAAAGAGTAATTAGTTTTGTGTTTTAGCAGAACTAAGAAAATAGTTGTTTAGAGAGGTAATATGAGGGGATTAAGATTTCGCATAGTACAGTGGGCAATGGTAAGGGAAACAAGTATTCTTCAAAACTGAAAGGTGTTAATTTGCTAAGTTTCATGCATGTTCAAAATCTTGCAAAGTCAAGGGGCTCAACACAGCTTGCTTCGCCCGGACTCCATGTTCTTCATACATTCTTGGTTTTAGCCACCGTTGACAAGATTAATTTTTGTCTTCTATTGATAGGACTTCGTTGGTCCAATCAAATTTAGCTGCAGAATGAATTTTAAACCAGTTAAAAGTGGACAAGGATTTATTTCATTTGTCTCGGTTAAATTCTTGCAACGTCAAAATAGACCAAGAAATCAAGCAAAGCCAATAAAATCTCGTGTTGGGTTGTCAGTAAGTTTAACAGATTGTAACCAACGTTTGGCTTATCTTCTTGTTCTCTTTTTCTGTACTTTATGTAAAACCGCTTAATAATTTCCATTCAAAAACATGTTAACTTTTTGTTTTAGTTTCATTTTGAGATCTTAATCTTGAATGGAATATGCAAATCAAAATGTACAAGTTGCTATACTTTATTTGCTTGCTGTTGCTTCTTTCGACATTTTCAAACATATTGTATTAGTAACCTAACAAAAAATTCCTGAATAGAAGTTAAGTAGAACGTGTTGGTCAACTTAGTAAAGCCTGGCTTGGCTATTTGAGCAGCTGCTAAAATATACTTATAAAATGTAAAATGTTGCTTTCAGTGAAATTTTCAGAAATATTATCTCTATTGCTCGTTCCTAATTGGAATGTTAATGCAATTACGAGTTGACCAGATTACATGTTCGGGTTAATTTTGAACTTGGTACTAAGAATTTTTTAGCATGCGATAGTCTCATGGGTGATAATCGAATGTTTAGTGGTCGCGGAAACATATATTACTGATTTCTTAAAACGGCCCAAATACATAATTTTGTGGTATTTTAGTACTTATTTATTGCCAGAATAAGAATTAAAATGGGAGAACAACATCTAAAGGGCACTACTAAAGCGAGTTGACATCATAGTGAATTTTTCATTTTCTTAATGATCTTAACATCTAAACATGTAATCCCATCTTCTCAAGTATAGTTTGGTCAAGTCAAATGTAGCAGATTAAAACTTGCGCAGTCATGCTCAAAAAGGTATAGCCATCTTAATTGCTTTTTTTATACTTTTTTATCCTAATTATTGAGAACATAAGAACACATGTAAATAGAGGATTAACTGCAAGCCAAACAAATTTGGAATAGTATAACTTTTTGTTTTAGGAAGTCATCTACCTCTATCCAAGCATATATTAATCTCCTTTTATGGCATGAGAGACATAGTTACCCCACCGTTTACATGATCAGGAAATTAAACAATATTTTTGCCATTGATACCCATCCATAAGCCGTCTGGTAATCCGCAGCTCAAACTTGTGTCGCTCCCTTTCCTTCTAGACAGATTGAGAGGAAAAATGTCCGAAATTCAGATTGTGGCTGCGCTGACTTTTCGGTGAATCAACGCAGGTATGTTCCACATGGCGGGCTGTATCACGCTCTGACCTCCTATGGCAGAACCTAACAAGGCGTATTTGGAACCGTGAGCAGCTGCTTCTCACCCACAACACTTGGGCAGAAGAATTTATTTATTGGCATCGTACTGCTAATAACTTCCGCTTGCACGGATATGCTTACGCAACCCTGCAATTGCTCCCAGCAGATTACAACAATAACAATGAGGGTATCTCCTGTACCCGTCTTGCGCTGTCTGACCACTACCTAGCAGCAGGTTTATCCAATGGTTCTGTGTGCCTTTTCCATGTTCCCAATAGGCTTCATGTCTCAACATTCCATCCTCATCACCGTGATCGCCTAGGACGCTTCTCCAGCTCTGTGTCCGGAATCATCCTATCTGATACTCAGGTCGTGTTTGCCTCACTCGATGGTGACATTCATGTTGCAATGATTAACTATCCCAACCCCCCACGCCGAGCTCATCCAGGGGAAGTTGTCAATGACGGTGCTTTGGTGGACTTCACAGGATGTAATCGGTGGTGGGTTGGCCTTTATGCAGGTGCCTGAATTCTATCATTAGTATATAAAGATATAATAGTGTAGCAACATTTCAATGTACTTGTAATTATTTTTTCTAATTCATGTAATAAGTAATCATGGTATATATGAACCTTCTTTCTTGTTCTGCAGGTGTTCCTGGGCGTGCTTTTCACGTGTGGAATAGCGAGACTGAAGAGCTAGTTTTTGTTGGCGGTTCGCTGACTGATCCAGAAGCTGTAATGGGGTGGCATTTACTTACTGATCAATTGACAGAATTTGTGGGCCGAATCAGAGTCACAAGCCATGAAGCTGCAGTGGGATGCACAAACCTTAGAGTCGTGGTTTTTGATTTAAGAAACCCGGATATCATATTGGGAGAGGAAGTGTTTCAGAGGGAAATTGTAGTAGGTTGTGTCGATGCTAGTGGTCAATCATTCATGGTAGTGGATAACCGTGGTTCGGCAAGCGTTCGGCTAGTTGGCACATTGGAGGAAGTGTGTAGATTCACCATGAGGGGAGCCTCGCAGAGGGATGTTTTGGGGTGCATGAATGGTGGATATGCAATGCTATGCACCGCAGGTGTTATTAGGGTATGGAACATAGAGAATGGAGAATATTTGTACAGTCTTAGAGAAAGAATAGGCGACGCGAATGCCCTAGTTGCTGATGAAAGGCATG
Source organism: Coffea eugenioides (assembly GCF_003713205.1). Taxonomy (NCBI): domain Eukaryota; kingdom Viridiplantae; phylum Streptophyta; class Magnoliopsida; order Gentianales; family Rubiaceae; genus Coffea; species Coffea eugenioides. The sequence continues at coordinate 22,977,692 of NC_040039.1, forward strand.
TGGCTGCTTGTTCCAGGGATACCACAATTCACCTATGGGATTTTGGAGCTCAATAAGATGGGGCATGGAATGTGAACTTTCTTGGCCTTTCTTCTGACTACAGATATCTGGAACCTTTAAAAGTTCATTGATTGGGAATTCGTAGGCCATTTTTAAGCGTCTAACAACGGGTTGACATTGTATTCCTGTATAGTGGTCGTGTAGTTTGACGCAGACACCGGACTTCCTAGCAGATTTTGTACGCAAATTTTATTTGAAAGCCACAATTTTGCTCTCGTACTTGAGACGGTGTTTTAAAAATTAAACTGGATTGGTCGGTCGAATCATGAACTGGTCATGTTTACAATTTGGTTTAATAGTTGGCCCGAAAATTTAATCTAATCAGTCAAACTTGATCAAGAATTAGTTGAACTAGTAAAAATCAAGAGGTTCAACTGGAGTTCGCTAAATTTTTATTTTTATAAAAGAATATTTGAATTGTATTCAAATTTTTAATACTCAAATAACTAAAAAATGATTAAACTTTTAAACCGGAGTTGAATCGATTGAACCAATTGAACTGTGAATTTGGAGCTCTCTTCTATTTAACCTTTTGGTCTAGGTTTGAAAAACAATGACTTAAAATGATATCATTCAATTGGTTTTTTTCTTTTTTACGGTTTTGCATTGCCAGAACAGATAATTGGTTTGATTTATGATCACTTTTATAAAGACGTGCAAATCTTTCGAAAACCTATATAATTGTCTACAGGCATTTTTGAAGATCTATGTTTATGTCTATATTTGTGCATGTCAATACTCAGTAGCACGAGACTTGCCGAAATTAACTCAGACCAGTCATAATTTCGTGACTCTAATTTTAGAATCTAGACCCAACTGAAACTTAGAGATTGGAAGACAACAAAGTGTTGCAAGTCAATAGGACAAGATTTGTCAAAATTCAACTCAAACATAGCAGGTAGGGTAAAATCCGATGATAGGAACCTGCCCGAAGGTATGAACTCATATCTTACGAAGTCCTGAACCTAGACGAAAAATCAAGTTGATTTGCGAAACTCTTGATCTTTCTAAACCACGAAGTTATGAACTAAGAAAGTTTCTCAACCCACAACTTAATAATTTAGCGTACCAAAGTTATTTGTAGAAGAATGCCACAACTAAAGTGTATACTTGATTGATAAGTTCGATTGAATACCCTCAAGAAACTTTCAAGTATTCAAGATAGGTTCTCTTGAACAAGAGAAAGTGATAAAACTCACGTTATTTGCTGGAAATTCTAAATAATCCTAAAACATTGGAAAGATAGGCTATTTATAGTCTTACAATGACTTAAAACCCTAATATGATTTGGACTCACTTATTGACCTATAACTAATGACTAGAATTCAGTTAACACAAAGACAATGTTGGCCGAATTATTGCACTGAAAATTAACAACTAAAACAGCAAGGTAAATGACAAATAAACCCATGCTTAATAACCATAAACAAACGACTTCAATAGCTAAGAAAATTACTAAACTACTCTTTATTTGAGACAAGAAGCTGGAGCAAAGTAACACATGGAAGTTCTTCAAGTTGAAAGCCATCAATGGTCCGCATATTTTCACCAATGTGAATTGGACAGATTGGACATGATTTAAAGCTTGTTGAGCATGACCAGTTTTGAAGATTAAGTAAATGAAATCTTTTATGGATTTGGAAAGGAAGCAGTTCTTCATGTTTGCATCACCCGATTCCCAAGGATACTCGACCCGATAGTTAATTCGATTAGATGATCAATGACTAATTTGTTAGGATTTGACATTGACGAGAGGTTACTGATGGATAACCCAATAAGATTTGATAAACCAATCCTTAACATTCGATATTCAATACGTGACACACACATACACAGATATAACACACACAAAGACAAAAGTGTGTGTGTGTGTGTGTGTGTGAAGGAATTAGGACCTCCATAAAACATGATTATTTTTTTTTTAGTTTGTATTCAGTGGGCATACATGTTTGTCTTGTAGACTGTTATTTATTATGCTTTGTATATGACTCCTCATTATTTTGAATCTTCTTTTGAATGACAGTTAAATTTATCTTTCATAAAATGTTGAATTTTTGTATGGCTCTTTGCAAGTTTAAAATTCAACATAGTGTGTTAATTTAACATAATGTATATTGATTTTAGTTTGATTTATTGAATTATTCATATTAGCGAGTAAAGGGTATTTGATGGGTAATCCAAACTTGAAACGAGAGAGTTTGGTAATGAGAGTTATAATCCAAACGAGAGAGTTTAGTAATGAGACTTAAAATCCGCTGGAATACCTGATAGGATTTGACAAAAAATTTAGATACGTGGATTAGGATTTGATAAGAGCAATTTTTGAAAATATCCAACCCGCTGTCGTCTCTATTCAAATCCATCATGTTTTTGTTCAAGTATATATACAGATACTGACCTAAGCCAAACTCAGAGATAATTACGCAATTATGTGTACCAATAGAGTCAAACTTTTGTATAATCTATACGTAGACACTACACGCACATGAACATATACAAAATACTCAAACTACTAATAATTTGCGCATATTGTAAGATCTTAGCTGAACTGGGCCCTGCTCTTGATTGCTAACCTACTCGAGTCAGGATTGGGCTCGGTCGGGTAGGTTGGAACTGTGACGCCCCGCGGCAGAAGAAAAGGGAAACATTTCTGGTGAATAGAGTTTTGTGGAGAATCCGGCCAGAAGCCGTGCAAATTCCTTATATTTTTCTTAAAAATTCCCTTTTCTTTGACAAATATCACTTTATAATGGCCCTACTACTCAATCACCCCACAATAAGTGCTAATGAACTTAGAAAGTAGGGTTTCACTTTTGGTTTCAAGATTGGAGCAAAATTAGGCTTTTCGCGATTTTCGCCGGATGAATTTTCGGTACGAAGCAAAGATCAAATTTGGTGATTAAAAAAAAAAGGACTTTTAAGTGAGAAATAATATGTGATTAGAAGCAATGATACAAGATTAGTGAATAAGAAGTGAAAACCCTAGTACGTGTGTTTTTAAGAAAAACGGCGCGAACCGGCGGGTACCGCGCACTAGCGATTGAACGCACCACTTGACCACTACTTTCTTACCATACAAGCTCATTACTAATTGAGCAAAATATCTTCCCTCTCATGGTTATCTCTTGACCAAAATATGTGGCCAAAATGCAAGGAGAAGAAAGAGAAATTTTTGTGGTTGTAATTAAGCCAAGTGTTGGCCCAACTTGTGGTTACAATTAGTCCTAATCCTCTTACCTTCTTATAAGACAAACTAAGCTCTTTCTCCCTCATTTTTTCTTGCTTAGGGCCGAGACAAGAGAGAGAGAAAAGAAGAGCAAGAGAAACAAATTTCCTTCTTGATTTGCTTCAACCAAGTGAGAAAATCCAATTCTAAACCGATTAAAGTGTGGGTTGTGAGTTGGGAAGCTTGAGGAACTAAGAAATTTCCAAGGGGGTGAAGTATCACTCTTCCAAGCTTTGTCTTTGAGGTATAAGATCTGATCATGGTTCTTGTTCTTTTAAATTTTGGTTTAAGATGTTATCTAGTTCATGTTTTGGCTTGATTACAAGATATGCAAGTTGGGGTGATGATTTTGGATGATATATGCAAGTTAGAGTTTAATAAATTTCTGCCTAAACTTGTTGTATAGTTAGTATATATTGTATATAAGATTATATAAAGGGCTTTGGTAGTGTTGGAAGGAAGAAAATGGAAGGATTGACTTGAGATTTCAAAAATTCCAGATTTCTGGAAATTTCCTAATTCAGTTCTGCCCGGTTTTGGTACTCATATTTAGATGCCAAATTAGGCTTGGCATAAAACATGAAAGTTGTAGAGAATGGTATTTTATTGGTGCCTACAAAAGTTCAGCTCAATCGGAGCTATGTAGCTTGTGAAAATATGAAAATACCCTCGCTGTTCTAGGGTACATTCCAGAGTTCCGCGTGGACAGTTTAGTCTATTTGGTTGTGTTTCTTCACTATAATCCGTTAGAGTTTAGCCTTTTGACAAAACATGAAAGTTTTAGTATTCTGTCTTAGCTTTTAAACGCCTCCAAGAACACCTTAATCAGACCTTGGTAACCTGAGATATGTCCATTCCAGTACAGTGCGGTTAATTAGCCGACTAGTTGGATTTTGGTTCTGTAAATTGGGAATTTGACTAGGTTGCATTGGAAACTGGACTAAGTGATCTTCATGAAAATTTTAGCCCTGTGTCTTAGCTTCGAAACGGTACAAGTTACACCTCAATCCGATAAGCGTAGCCTCGGATGTATTCTTTCCGCAACCACACGTCAAATCTATCTTTTGCTAGGTTACATTTCCACACTTGTTATCACTTTGAATTTTGTTCTTATGTTGTTATGAGCCTATGGAACGGCTATTTACTTGAATCTATGATATGTATGACTTTGGGATTGGCTGAGGAAAAATAATGAGGCCATAAATGGCTGGAAAATTAGATAAACACAAGGGGCATGCTGCCAAATTTTCACGAAAAAGATAAACTAGCCTTTGGAGTTCTAGTTCTATATTTGGCAAATTTGACTTGGATATACTGAAAACTTGGTTGAGGTGTCTTCATGAAAGTTGTAACTCTTTGTCTAAGCTTCGAGATATTGCCTAGTACATTTTGATCTGATAATCACAGCTCCAGTTATGGGCAAAATCGTGTAAACAGTTTTGTACCATTTTCATTTCCGCGCACGCCCGATGCATTCCTTTACTGTTTTTCCGCTTTGATCATTTTAGTCTTTATTTCCATTTGTGATCCAGGGCTTGGACTTGAGCAAGACAATAATAAATGATGGATGAGGTTCGTGAGTCGTGGTTGGTGAGTGATCCCTCGACTATTTCCAAAGTTACTTTTGAACTAATTCTTGCATTTATTACTCCATTGCATATCATTCGGGTTTGGGTGTGTGCCATGACATAATTTGGCTCCAATGAGATCCTGAAAAGTCTTGTGCTTAGAACCAATGTCTCCACTACTGTTTACACATTCTTTGGAGCACGATGGCTCCTTACTTCTGCTTCCCGGTTACCTGATCTAAACGAGCGTTGGATATTTAAGCACAAGAACTTCACTGGCTCACATGAGCAATTAATGAACATTTGATTACTGCATCATGACATCATATCAATGCTTTATTGTGAAATATACTTGGCTGTCGATTTTACTGGTCTCTCACTGAGCTTCTAGCTCACCCCCTATTATCTTCTTCTCCCCACAGGGATCGAAGTAAAGGAAGAACTTGTATTTGGATCTTTGTGTGGCTGGATGGCGTACATCTTGTATAGTTTAGATTTGGTTTTGGTTTAGGTACTTTTGGACCTGTATAAATATTTGGAATTGGATCAGATGTATATCTACATTCGACGCTTAGACCTAGTTTCCGCTTCGCTTATGATATGTAATTTTTGGAGAATTGGATGTATTATTCGAGTTGTACCTTGTAATTTACTTGAGGAATGTAGTAGTGAGTGAGTCCCGGCGAGAGTTGGGCAGGCGGTCCGCTAAACCCTTTGGTTCGCCTTAGGGGGAGGTGGGGCCGTCACAGGAACCATGGACTACCGTTTCAGTATACTCGAGTATTACCACTGGAGGAATAAGGCGATGACCAGACAAACCAGGGAAGTATTGGAGTTATAAGGTGAAGCTGACCGAAACAGTTTCTCGTGAACACCGTATCCTTTTAATGTGTGTTTATTTCTGTAAAATGATAAATGTCTCATTTTAATGTGCCAATGTGAAATCTTGAACCATATATGTGTTATGCTTAATTTACTTAATTTATTAGAACTGCTTATGTGTTTTGGAACCTCACTGGGCAGTTTAGCTCATTCCACGCTTTTGTTTTCTTTAACAAGGTTCAAGACCGAAAGTGCTCGCGAATAGTACTAAATTGTTTTCTTTGGAGACTTTAAGTTGTATTATAGCTGATGGCTGTAGTACATATTCTTTTGGATTGTATTTAAGCTTGAAAGTTAACTAATTGTAAGTATGAAATGTTTTGGAGTACTTTAAATGTATATTAAAAATATTTGAAGTATTTCTAATTTTTGAATTATGGATTGTAGTGAGCTCCGGCGAGAGTCGGGCAGGCGTTCCGCGGATACCCTAGGGTTCGCCCTAGAGAGAAGTGGGGGCGTCACATACTATGTCACACAGTACTTCATCCTCGTACTTACCAACTTTGAATGGCACAAGTACTTGGTGTGATACCCGAATTCCACCACTATTGTTTAGCCATTGAAGTTTGTATGGCCTTGGGTGATCTCGAGTTGGCAAGTCAAGAGTCTCCACCATCAATGAACTAGCAAGATTGGCACAACTCCCTGGGTCAGTCACCATGCTACACACCTTATCCTTGATGTGACATCTAGTATAGAAGATGTTTTCCCGTTGAATGTCATCCTCCTTCACATGCGCAGCCAATGCTCGTCTTGCTACAAGTCCCAAGCCAACTTGATCACTGGTTGGAACCTCGTCATCCTCCCCGGCTTCTCCTTCTTTTTCAACCAAAGGTGGCATATCCTTATACTTGTCCTCGTTATCAGTGACTACATCGCCATTGGATAAAAGGATCATTGCCCTTTGGTTAGAACACTAGCTAGCAATGTGCCCTTCTCCATGACACCGGAAACACCTATAGTCCCTGTTGCGAGGTCTAATGGCGACACTTGAAGATGATTGACTTGGCTTTTCAGTTCCCTTAGCCATATGTTGCTTCGGGTCTCCTTGCTTTGGGATGTTGGAATTCGGTCTATTTGGTATGGAGTTGGCCGTGGTCCCTTCCTCTCTCCTAGGCATGTTGGTTCATGGAAAAGAAGAAGAGTAAGTAGAGGTTGCCTGGGGTTGACCCCTCCTCTTAAGTCTTATCTCAACCTTGATAGTTTTCTCAAGCATGACATTGAGCTCCACATAGTGGTGCATCTCGACTTGATCATCTACTTCTTGTCTTAGGCCACTTAGAAACCAAGCCATAGTAGCCTCACGGTCCTCCATAATATCAGCCTTGAGCATTGCTACCTCCATTTCTTTGTAGTAGTCCTCAACGTTTTTAGTCCCTTATGACAAGTTTTGGAGCTTGATGTACAAGTCATGTGTTAGGATCGAAAACAACCTAAGAGGGGGGGTGAATTAGGTAATTTAAAAACTAGCCAAAATATGAGTCACCTTATTCAACTTACTTTCTTTTTCTAAAGGACCTCACAGAGAAACAATTGATGGACTAGCACAAGTAATTTGTGAGTAAAAGAAGCAAGCAATATATGTATAGCAAGACAATAAATAAAGGGATGGAATGGCAGACTGAGTTTCAAACTTGACTAAGTTTGAATATCACTTTATATATCAAACTTCTTCAAGTTGATCAACTTTCAACCAATCTCTTGTGTACAAAGAAAGGATTACTTCCTCCTTACCTCAAGTCTCACTCGATCAAGTAAGGAAGTTTTACAATCACTGGGATAACCCTCACAAACCTACACTATTGAAGAAATTGAGTCACACTTGAGAAGCTAAAAGACGACTACACAACTATGAGTACAAATTTTCTTTTTGGAGTATTCTTACACTCGAAACACTCAAGATCTGATGTAGCCTTATTGTGTAAAAGTATTTTTCGAAGAGTTGACTAATCTCTATTTATAGGAGACCAAAAAATTCTTCAATAAATGCTGTCAACGGATAGAAGGCAGTTGGAGAGTCAACTAGCCGTTGGTAGTGTCGGACGTCCGGTACTTTGATTTTCTGCGTCCGAACGAAGACAGTGAGCTCAAGACAATTTCTTGAGATTCGTAGGACGTCCGGTCCTTCCACAGTAAACGTCCGAAAGTGAACTCGTAAATCCTTCTTCATTTCTTTCGGACGTCCGATGCTCCAGTGTTTTGTGTCCGAAGTATTGCAACGTTTTTCGGACGTCCGGTACTAAGGTATTGTATGTCCGATCGAGGTCAGTGATGGCTTTATTATCTTCGGACGTCCGAGTGTGAGTTCTTCATGCTTCCGAAGATACTCAATGGTTGTCGGCCGTCCGATATGGTCCTTTTGTGCGTCCGACAGCTATTTCAGTAATCTGCCAAACTTGATCCTGTTTTGGCTTCAAGTCTTTGATCTTGTTTTTGTTCCAAATCCTGAAATAATCTCTTCAAAGAATATTAGTGACATCCAATTGTTTTGTAATCATCAAAAGTTTTGAACTGAGATATACAATCTCCCCCTTTTTGATGATGACAAAACATTTGATGGAGCAAGAATAAATTTAGAATTTTTATTGCAGCTCCCCCTTGCACAGCTCCCCCACAAAACGACTTCCCCTTCCTTATAGATTTCATGACGAGAGTATACGTAACTGCCCCTCACTTATAAGATCCATATCCATTTTACTCCCCCTTTTTGTCATCATAAAACAGCCATATGATCAATAGATGATCTAACCAAATTTGTCAACAGTCAATAGAAATTACCAATCAGATGAAATATATCAACATTATCAGCAATCAGCAAAACCAATCAGCAAAGGATAAAGACATCCATCAGTTAACAAAATAACACCAGTTTTATAGACCAAAAAGGAATTATGATCCTCCATACATAGCATACCAAAAGTCTTTCAATGCCTAAGATGAACTATTATCCTAATGATGAGGTGCAGTGTCCTAGTAGTGCTTAGATGGTGATTTTGGATGATCCAGGCCTTCTCTTAGTTAGACGAAACTGCTTAGGATCCACTTGGTCTTCGTCCTCAGTCGCTTCATCATCTTCTTCAGTTGACTCCTCAGTTACAGGAGCCTTGCCTTTATCTTTGAGCTGAGAGCTAGAAGCATGTGCCTCTGGAGTGGCGTCAGTACCAGGAGTATGCTCTGTGGGCTGAGATCTTGGCTCTTTTTGATGAGCACTTTCATTGAATTCAGGGAATGGAGACACAAGGAGATTCCTTTTTTCAATAAAGATGGACTGCTGGGCAGGGGACATGGTCATCATGAGACCATCTTCAATGAGCAGAACATGCTGTTTGAGGTCCTCAAGCAAGGAGATGACCTCAGAATTGGAAGAGAGTGACTTGCTGGCCGATTTTCTAGGGTGGATGGTGAATGGTGAGACATACATGAACTGATCACGAGGAGTCCTAGGAGTGACAGGGGTTTCGTGAAGATTCTTTCTCCTAGTTTCTGCAATAGTCTCCTTATGACACCAATGGCCCTAAAAAAATTTCAGATTTTTTCTTTCAAAATATGCTTGTGAGAAAACTGTTGAGGCACTATCTTTGGGTGATTTTTCAGTAAAAGGGATTTTGAAATAGGCAAAGCTAGGAGTCAGAAATTTTTCATAAGATAGCTTCCTACGACTATCAGTGTTAATCTTGAGCAGAAATTTGCACATTACAAACCCAAAATCAATTCTGACTTTTTCAACAAAACAGTAAAAGAGATAAAGCTCCATTTTGTTCGCATCAGTTCTGTGGCCATCAGTGGGCACCAACAGATTTGAAATGATGGTAAAAATGATCAAGTTCTGAGGGCTAAGATCTTCTAATCTTGCCTCAGTTGGAGTGTTGAAATGTGATTGAAAATAGGTCATGAGTTTAGCAATGTGAAAATGATAATAAGTAGAGGGATATTCCTCATATGAAAAGAAATTTGCAACTTTTCCTTTAAAACCAGCTTCAATATTTGTTTTCAAAATGGAATTCACAATGTCAGGAGTTAACGTGATGTCTACAGAGTTGACCCTAGATATCAGTTCAATGTGTGAATTACCCTTTCTAAGATTTGCAAAGAACTGATAGAGCATATTAGGATAAAAAGTATTGGGGATGGACAGAAGATGAACCCATTTTTGGAACTCAAAGAGTTTAATGATAGGTTCTAGGTCAAGCTTACGAAATTCAGGAAGAAAAATGGTCCTTTGAGTGATGAATCCCTTTTGTGAGACCAACTCAAATCTGTCTCTGGCCTCATCATCAATGAATTTTGGCAGAGAAGAAGGTTCCTTAGCAGGCTGAGTCAATGGTTCCTTTCCAGAACGTTTCCTTTTTGCAGTTTGCTTGGCAAACAACTCAATATTCTGAGCCTCAGACCTTGTCCGTGGAGATTTTCTGGTAGAAGGGTTAGGGGTGTGCTGAACCTCAGCATTTTTCTCTGCATTTGATTGAGCAGTGCTTCCCTTTTGGGCAGACTTTTTTCTTTTCCCAGGTGATTTCGTGACAGTCACTTCAACATGGGTGGGTTCCTCCATTTCTTCTGCATTCCTACTCACTAGATTTTCTTCCGAGTGATGCTCTTCCATCTGCTCATCAGATGGCTCAACAGTTGGAGCATCTCGCTTCCTTTAAGCAGTTTGCTTCACCTTTCCCTTTCGATTTGCAGTTTTCTTTTTGGATACTTTGGTGGAGGGTTCCACAATTTCAATATCCTCATCCCTAAGTCTAAAAGAACGTCCAACCCCCGCAGAACCACCTCTAAATCTAACCATGATATAGTGTAGTTGGATATTGATGTAGGGAGTTGTTCAAAGTGAATGAGATAGATGAAGAATGCAATATGAATTAATGTTGATGCACGAACCAACCACAAGAAATCAGTTTCGAAAGCTTAGGGTTTCGGATACAAATTTGAGAAATATGAGGCAATTGGAAGTTGGAAGAGGTCAATATGTCTAGATGACGAGCAATAGGGGTGTAATGGCGTCGATTGAATCAATTTCTTGAAACTTGATTAGAGGAGAGAGTAATTTGAAATTTGAATTTTGAGAGAGAACTGAAGAGTTACGTCCGAGACAAAGAAAGTAAATAAACTTAATGAGGTAGGTGGCTTCCTTATATGAAGCAATTTTTGAGTGTCGGACGGCCGAGCGAAGTGACGCGTCTGACGCAATCGTCCGAACCAGAACTCTTTTGAAAAAAAAATTAAGAACACTGTCGGACGTCCGTTCTAACTTATCGGACGTCCGATAAGAAGTGACCAAAGAGAAACTTAGAGAATTTTTTCTGAGACGCCCAGTTTTGTTCTAAGATACTCAAATTGATCCAGTGGAAGAGCTTTTGTGAGGATATCAGCAATTTGATCTTTAGAACAAACATATTGAACACAAATTTCACCCTTGTGGACAAGATCGCGAATGAAGTGATGCTTAATGTCTATGTGCTTAGTCCTAGAATATTGAATAGGATTTTTTGTCAAATTGATGGTACTAGTGTTGTCACAAAATATAGGCACACAATTATACACTAAACCAAAATCATTCAATGTGTTTTTCATCCACAACAATTGAGCACAGCAAGCACCAGCAGCAACATATTCTGCTTCGGTTGTAGATAATGAAATGTCATTTTGTTTCTTGCTGAACCAGGATAATAAGCAATTTTTAAGAAAATTACATATACCAGTTGTACTTTTTCTATCTACTCTACAGCCACCAAAATCAGCATCAGAGAATCCACACAAGGGAAGTTCATGACACTTAGGATACCAAAGGCCAAATTCAAAGTTCCTTTTAAGTATCTAAGGATTCTTTTTACCGCATTTAAATGTGATTCCTTTGGACAAGACTGAAAACGAGCACACAAGCACATAGCAAACATGATATGAGGCCTACTAGCTGTTAAGTAAAGTAAGTTACCAATCATACCTCTATACTTCTTTTCATCAACTTTTGTACCTTATTCATCTTTATCAAGTTTGGTAGATGTGCACATGGGTGTTCCAACTTGTTTTGAATCCTCCATTCCAAATCTTTTCAACAGTTCCTTGGTGTATTTGGTTTGATTGATGAACGTTCCATCTTGAGTTTGTGTCACTTGGAGTCCAAGGAAGAAATTTAATTCTCCCATCATGCTCATTTCAAATTCTTTTTGCATGATTTTGGAAAAGTCCTTGCACAGTCTCTCATTAGTAGCATCAAATATAATATCATCCACATATATTTGTACAATCAGAAGATCACGCGAACTTTGTTTAGTGAAAAGAGTAGTGTCCACTATACCTCTTTTGAAATCATTTTCAATCAAAAAACCACTTAAACGTTCATACCATGCTCTTGGAGCTTGTTTTAAACCATATAAAGCTTTTGAGAGTTTAAAAACATGATTTGGATAATTTTCATTTTCAAAACCAGGAGGTTGATCAACATAAATTTCTTGATCTATAAAACCATTTAGGAAAGCACTTTTAACATCCATTTGAAATAATTTGAAATTCTTGAAACATGCAAAAGCCAAAAACATCCTAATAGATTCTAACCTAGCTACGGGTGCAAATGATTCTTCAAAATCTATTCCTTCTTCTTGAGTATATCCCTTAACTACCAATCTGGCCTTATTTCTGACTACCTCACCTTTGTCATTCATTTTGTTTCTAAATACCCACTTAGTGCCAATGATAGGATGATCTTGTGGTCTAGCAACTAAAGTCCAAACCTTGTTTCTTTCAAATTGATTTAACTCCTCTTCCATGGCTAAAATCCAGTTCTCATCTTTTAATGCATCAACAACATTTTTGGGCTCAAAATATGAGACCAAGGCTAAATTATCTATTAGTTGTCTAGAAGAGGAACGTGTTCTAACCTTTTCTGATGGATCACCAATGATAAGTTCCTTAGGATGGTCTTGGACAAATTTTCAGGCTCTTGAAAGATCATTAGGAGTGGTAGTGTCTCTGTCGTTGTCATCCCCAGTTGGACTGTCTTGATTTTCACTTTCCTTTGAATCATTTTCTGATGAAGCTGTGCCTTGATTACTGATTGTCAGCTTCTTTAGTTCTTCTTGAACACCTGCATCATCATCTTCACCACAACTTATGGAAATATCACCATTAGATTCATCGAAAGTGATATGTATAGTTTCCTCTATAAACAGAGTCCTACGATTATAGACTCTAAACCCTCTCTTATTTTCACAATATCCCAAGAAGATCCCCTCATCAGATTTTTTTATCAAACTTACCAAGATGCTCCTTGATGTTTAGAATGAAGCATTTGCAACCAAAAACTTTAAAATAACCAACAACAGGTTTTTTATCAAACAACAGTTCATACGAAGTTTTGTTCAAGATTGGTCTTAAAAGGACTCTGTTCATGGTATAGCAGGCAGTGTTTATAGTTTCAGCCCAAAAGTACTTTGGTAAATTGCATTTACTAAGCATGGTTCTAGCAGCCGCTTGAAGAGTTCTATTTTTCCTTTCAACCACTCCATTTTGCTGGGGAACTCTAGCAATGGAAAATTCATGTGTGATCCCATTGTTGTCACAAAATTCTGGAAAGCCACAAAAGCGAAATTCTGTTCTGTTGTCACTTCAAATTTTTATGATTTTCAAACCAATTAGATTCTGAACCTTAGCAAACAGAGAAACAAAGTTTTTGAATGTATCATCTTTATGTGCAAGAAACATCACCCAAGTATATTTAGAAAAATCATCAACAACAACAAAACAGAATCTTTTGCCACCAAGACTTGTGGTTTGAGTAGGACCAAAAAGATCAAGATGTAAGAGTTCTAAGGGCTTTGAAGTAGAAACACATTTCTTGGGTTTAAAAGATACCTTGACTTGTTTTCCAAATTGGCAAGCGTCACAAATACGGTCTTTACAAAAGTTGAGTTTTGGAAGCCCTCTAACCAGATCCTTTTTGGAAATCTCTTTTAGCAAATCCATATTGAAATGACAAAGCCTTCTATGCCATAACCAGGGATTCTCATTTGCTACTTTGAGACAACTGAGGTTGGAAGAATCAACTTTCTCAAGAGTAACTACATAAATGTCATTAACTCTTTTTCCTTTGAAAACAATGTTGAACTTTGAGTCAAGAACAAGGCATTAATGTTTTTTAAATAACACAAACAGATTCCTATCACACAATTGACTGACACTTAGCAAGTTATAGCTCAAGTTGTCAACTAAAAGGACATTGTGAACAAAAGTTTGACCATTCTTACCAATATCACCAATTCCAACAGTTTTGGCTTTATTATCATCTCCAAAAGTAACCTTTTCACTTGCTTTTGGCTTGAGTTTGATGAACTGTGATGCATCACCGGTCATATGTCTTGAGCATCCACTATCTATGAATCACTTTGATTCTTTAATAATGTTTACCAAGTTCACCTACACAGAAATCCACAAGATAATATTTGGTACCCATTATTCTTTGGGTCCATGAGAGTTAGCATTATGTCTAACTATTCTCATACATCTCATACCATTTCTCATATTTTTCTTAACATAACAGTTGTTATTCATGCGACCGAATTGAGAACAAAAACTGCACATAGTTGATGGATCATTCAAGTGAACAGATTTAACAAAACAGATTTGACATCTCCTATGGATGGTAAAATCATTTGCATGATAATTTAACTTGTTCTGATGAGTGCTAAAATGATATTTTTTATCATTCCTTTGAAGATAATTCTGTTTCTGATGTTGAAGCCACTGACCAAGATCATTCATTCTATTTTTCAAACAATTTTGTTCATTTTAAAGTATGTCACAGAAATTTATTTTTCTTTCGAGTTTAGCATGCAAATCTAATTCAATCCTTTTCAGATTATCATTTTCATTTTTCAAGTGTTTGTTTTGTCGATAGAGATTTGCATTGTCTTGAATTAGAAAGCTGATCTTCTGTTTTAGTTCTTTATTTCTGACATAGGATTCTTTCAAACTGTTGTGCATTTTTTCTAAAAATGAATTAACATCATCATCAGATTCACTGTCACTATCAGTTAGAGAGTTACATGTAGTTACCTCTTCATCACCAATGGCCATGTATGCCACTTGGGCAGATTCCTCTTCTTCTTCGACTTCACCTTCTGAATTGCAGTCATTCCAGGTGATCTGAAAATTGTTGAACCTTGGTTTTCGTTCTACTTTGCTCTCCTTCTTCCTTTTTGTTGGACACTCATTTGCATAATGTCCAGATTGGCCGCATTCAAAACACTTATCAGTTTACTTTTTGTTAAATTCTAGCTTCCCTTTATTTCTCAAGTTGTTGGATTGATTCTGGAAGGAATTGCTTGGGTCACCTTTTCTGAATCTCCTCTTATTGAGTATTCTTTTGAAACCTCTTGTGATGAGTGCAATGTCACTGTCATGGCCTTCCATTTCTTCTCCATCCAGCGAGGCAGTATCCTCTTCATCTTGTGAAGCTTTCAAAGCAATGCTCCTCCTCATCTTTGTGTCTTCTTCTCCCTGCACATTGGATTTTAGTTTCATCTCATAAGAGGTTAGAGAGTTGATAAGAGATTCGATGGATAGGGTATTTAGATCTTTAGCTTCCTCTATGGCGGTTACCTTGCTCTCCCAATCCTTTGATAGGGCATTCAGAATTTTTCTGTTTTTCTCACCTAGAGAGTAGTTTTTCTCAAGCACTTCTAGATCCTTGATAAGATCATTGAATCTGCAGTACATCTTGTCAATGTTTTCATGAGGTTCCATCATAAAGGATTCATACTTAGTGACCAGGATGGACTTCTTTTGCTCTCTCACATTCTCGCTTCCTTCGTGAATTTCTCTAAATTTATCCCAAATTTCTTTCGCAGATCTGCAGCATTTGACTCTAATGGACTCATTTGAATCTAGAGCACTATATAATACATTCATAGCCTTGGCATTTAGAGTAAGATGAGTTCTATCTTCCGCAGTCAACTCACTTCTTGTTTTCGGTCTCGGCCTATGAGTATCATCATCAATAATAGAGACATCATATGGACCCTCATTAACAATAAACCATAACTCAATATCGATAGATTGTAAGAAAATGATCATCATCTCCTTCCAACTCACATAGTTTGACCCATTGAACATAGGAGGTCTGGTGACAGATTGTCCCTCAAAGAACATGGTATTGTTGGTTGTCATTTTTACTCCAAAGTCGATTGAGCTTAATCTCTAGGAGACCAAACTCTGATACCAATATTAGGATCGAAGACAATTTAAGAGGGAGGGTGAATTAGGTAATTTAAAAACTAGCCAAAATATGAGTCACCTTATTCAACTTGCTTTCTTTTTCTAAAGGACCTCACATAGAAACAATTGATGGACTAGCACAAGTAATTTATGAGTAAAAGAAGCAAGCAATATATATATAGCAAGACAGTAAATAAAGGGATGGAATGGCAGACCGAATTTCAAACTTGACTAAGTTTGAATATCACTTTATATATCAAGTTTTTTCAAGTTGATCAACTTTCAACCAATCTCTTGTGTACAAAGGAAGGATTACTTCCTCCTTGCCTCAAGTCTCACTCGATCAAGCAAGGAAGTTTTACAATCACTCGGATAACCCTCACAAACCTACACTATTGAAGAAATTGAGTCACACTTGAGAAGCTAAAAGACGACTACACAACTAAGAGTACAAATCTTCGTTTTGGAGTATTCTGACACTCGAAACACTCAAGATCTGATGTAGCCTTAATGTGTAAAAGTATTTTTCGAAGAGTTGACTAATCTCTATTTATAAGAGACCAAAAAATTCTTCAATAAATGCTGTCAACGATAGAAGGCAGCTGGAGAGTCAACTAGCCGTTGGTAGTGTCGGACGTCCGGTACTCTGATTTTCTGCGTCCGAACGAAGACAGTGAGTTCAAGACAATTTCTTGAGATTCGTAGGACGTCCGGTCCTTCCACAGTAAACATCCGAAAGTGAACTCGTAAATCCTTCTTCATTTCTTTCGGACGTTCGATACTCCAGTGTTTTGGGTCCGAAGTATTGCAACATTTTTCGGACGTCCGGTACTAAGGTATTGTATGTCCGATCGAGGTCAGTGATAGCTTTATTATCTTCGAACGTCCGAGTGTGAGCTCTTCATGCGTCCGAAGATACTCAATGGTTGTCGGCCGTCCGATATGGTCCTTTTGTGCGTCCGACGGTTATTTCAATAATCTGCCAAACTTGATCCTGTTTTGGCTTCAAGTCTTTGACCTTGTTTTTGTTCCAAATCCTGAAATAATCTCTTCAAAGAATATTAGTGACATTCAATTGTTTTGTAATCATCAAAAGTTATGAACTGAGATATACATCATGGTGGTAGTGACTAGGGACGAAGCATTTCGTCATCATATTCTTCAATTCAGACCATGTGGTGATAGGGTACTCACCACTCCTCCTCCTACTTATGGTGACTTGGTCCCATCACACTATTGCGTAGTCGGTGAATTGCATCACTACACGCCTCATCTGCTGCTCCTCTGTGTAGTCGTTGCAATCAAATATAAGTTTGACCCTTTTCTCCCACTCCAGGTAGGTGTCAGGGTCCGACTTGCCTTGGAATGTAGGCAACTGCATTTTGACTCCCTTGATTGCGTCTCCACTTGTTTTGGTTCGAGTTCTAGTTCTCCTTGTCCTCGAACCATACCCTTCATCCGAATTGGAGCTATCATAGTCACATAATGAAGTTTTTCCCCTTTTGTCCTTTGTATTGCCTTGAGAATTCTCAAGACTATCGATCCTCACATGCAAAGGTTTCAACTCCTGTTTCATCAACTTTCGCAGTCTATCAGTCATAGCATTCATCACAAATTCAATGTCAACGTTAGAGGCTCCTTTGCCGTCCGACATGTTTTTAGGTAAACCTGCAAGAAACATTAGTGTAATAATAATACCTCACTTACTCCCTTATGTGTTTACTCTCACACTCGTGTTTTTTTTTTTTTACTCAAGACGCTCTAATGAACTCACCAATTATTCTCAATCACTTTATAAGTCACCTTTGAAGAAATGAGATTAGTTCAATAAGAGTACAACTTAACTTATATCAAGAAAGCACTAGTTGTCGACCAACTTATGGAACCAATATGGGTTGACCCTCACGATGAAAGATGGTAGAAATATGACTCTGTGATACCCTAAAAGAGATCCCTAACATTTTCAGATTGAATGGACTCAAAATAACTAGGATGCAATTTTAAGTACTGGAGCAGGGACTCTGGATGTGCAATAGGTTACTTAATTCACCTCGATTTTAAAGAGTTTGCTTAATCCAATATACCCGAATTGCCTACTCACCAGGAATTATTAAATTACACATAGGCAAGTAACAAGACACAAATCAGAATTTTGGAAGTTTAGAAACCCTAGATTTGTACCTATCTTACTGATAGTTTTAAGTTGATTGTATTGCTGCTCTTGGATGGTGATTTGTGGTTGTTTTAGAATCGGTTAGGTATGGAAAGGGGGGGTTTGTCGGTTATGGTGGTGAAACAAGGAAGTTTTGGTTTGGCTAGGTGTGAACACAAATGGTAAGGTGTGAATAGCTGCGTTCGCCCTCGGTCCGTCCTTTCCAAATTACCTAGTTTCCAATTTTGATATGGAAAACTTGTATAAATTCAGATTTGGAAGCCCCTTTCAAACAAGATTTGGAATCTTTCTTTGGTTAAGATTTAGAAACTTCCCAAATAACAAGTTCTAATTTGTCTCCAACACAAATTTGGATCAACAACAAGACAATTTCGGTTCATACAAGATTTTCCCAAGATTGTTCAATAATGTAAAACCCTAGTTCTTGCCCCTTCAAGAACTTCAAGCAATTTGGTTCAAGAATTCCAAGGTATTGTGCCAGAGCTTCAAGATTATAAGCAAGATTATAATCAAGATAGTCAAGAATATAAGGAAGGAGGTTGAGCAGCCTTTAAACAAAAACTCCAGCAATAAAATTCAACAAGGTACGATTTTTTTTTATGAACAGTAACGATGAACAATAATGGTGAACAGTGTCGGTGAATAGTATATTTTTTTTTTGACAACACAGAAACTAAACACACAAAGTATGACACAAACAAAAAAAAAGAAGGATATAACCTGGATTTTGTCAACTAGCTCTGATACCAGGTGATACGAACTCAAACATCGATTGGTAGAACTCGTATCCCACAAGCCCGGATCTAGACAAACGAGTCAAGGTTTAGTTTGATGCGAAATACTCAAACCCTTAAATCCCCTAACTTATGAACTAAGAACGATTCTTAACCCATAACTAGCGAACTAAAGTACTCGGTATGAAGGTAGAAGGCGCCACAAACAAGTGTGATTCTTGTTTGATAAGCCAAATTTGAACTCCTAGAACAATCTAAGATATTCAAAGGTGCTTCAAGAAGCTAGAGAATAATCTCACTCAATTTGATGAGTAATATTGATCGTCCTTATTGAGTAAGTCAAGTCTTTATTTATAGCTTTACAAGACCAAGTCCTAATATGAGAAAGACTGGACTTAACTAATAGAAATCATAAACTTGACAATTGAACAACTCCAAAACCCGACGCCACTAAAACTCACTCTAAATAACTCTTATGCTCAATATGAGCTTATTAAATGACTAATAAAATAACTAATAAACATGCGACTTCATTCGTCCAAGACTTGGAGATAAGTTATGAATGTTGGAATGCTTGGACCATCATGGGTGAATGCTTGGCATGGCTCCACTTTATCACGCACTTCTTGCACAAAGGCTTGAACATTCTCTCTCAAGCTCCTAGCTTGAGCTCATGTCATTGGTCCTTGAGGAGCTTGAAGCGCATCCGCCTTGGCCAAACGATCAACTGGTTGAACTCCATACGGGATCACATCAGTTAATATTCGGCCAGATTAGTCTTCAAAGAGGGCGAATCTTAGTTGGATTTTTAGTCCAAATCGCATTAGGGTTTGAGTCATTGTAAGGCTATAAATAGTCTAGTCTTTCCAATGTTTATTATTATTGAGAATTTTCCAAAAATATGTGAGTTATCACTACTCTCTTGCTCCAAGAGAGCTCGTCTTGAATACTTGAGTGCTCTCTTGAGTTATTCAATTCGAACTTATCAATAAAGTATCCACCTTGGTTGTAGCGTTCTTCTACCAATACTTTTGGTTCACTAAATCATTTGATTGTGGGTTGAGATTCAATTCAAGGTTCACAATCTTGGGATTTAAAAGGGTCAAGAGTTATTTTGTGATCAACTTGATTTCTTCATCTAGATCCAGGGCCGTGCGGGATACGAGTTCATACCTTCGAGCGGGTTCGTATCAGCTTGGTATCAAAACTAGTTGATGTTATCAAGTATATCTTGTCAAGTCTTTGTAAGTTTTCTTTGTTTTCCCAAATCTGATCGTTGTTTTGATAGTTGGTTCACTAAATCATTCGATTGTGGGTTGAGATTCAATTCAAAGTTCGCAATCTTAGGGTTTAGAAGGGTCAAGCGTTATTCCGCAATCAACTTGATTTCTTCGTCTAGATCCAGGGCCGTGTGGGATAGAAGTTCATACCTTCGGGCGAATTCGTATCACCAACCCACTCTCTCAATTGTGTCTTCAAGTGGAAAAGAAAATGGCTTAGTCTCTCTCTCTCTCTCTCCCACGGATTCAAGATAAAAGGAAGGCTGTTGGTTGCATGGTATTTTCAGCTCAATCCCAAGGCCATTTGGTCATTTAACAAAAATTTTAACATTTGGTAAATGTTAGACATTTGTCAATTGCATGATTTTGTCTCCAAACATTATTCTACTATGGCCAAAATAATTCTAGTGGTCATACTATTGCCCCATTATTTGTTCTAGATGGTGTAATTTCTATATAGATAATCATACAATAAATTAAAGCATTCTTATACCCTTGAATTATAAAGAAAACAACTTCACATATCCCTTCTTTTCTTTTCTGTCCTAAAGTCCCAAACCAAGCCTTCAAGTTGTAGTAACAGATGCAAGCCATTGCCTTTTTTTTGTGGAGAATAACAGTCCCTTACCACTTGCTAATTTAAATCAATTCATGGTTGGGCAATTCTCAAAACCATCTTATTAAATAGTGCTCTCCATCTCAAAAAATGTCGTACTTTGGGAGCCACACTTTTTATGCATAATAATGTACGTCTATCTACAATCTATTTGGTTCCCAATTTGCCTTTTACATCCTCCTGACTCATCCATAAACAATTGGATCAAAGAAGGTGACGTGTGCAAGGATGATACACAAGTGCGAGTTCCATTGGGCCCGGTTACACGTGCACGGGTCAAGCGTTTCAAAGAATCTCTACAAGCCCTCGTTCAAAGTGTTCAAGATCAACGAGGGGTCCATAGAAACATTGAAGGCTTGGACGTGGCTAATCGAGTTGTCTACACATTGATCCAAGCCTATGAGATACCAAGTGATGACCACGCATGTCCTTAATGGATTTGTCTGATTGTTAGTATTAGTTGTTTGGTTTGTTAGTTGGATTTTATTGAATCATACTTTAATTAGTAGTCCATTGGTTATGCGAGTTCAATAAGTCGGCCCACTCTTGCCTAAAGTGTGGTCCGAATTATCTTGTCTAGTTTAGGTAGACGTATTAGTCAAACAATCCTTGTTCGAATAGGATTTCATTGGTTCACTAGCCTATAAAAAGGCACAACTTGTACGAGCAAAGTGTTAGACATTATTGACAATAAAATTCACTTTGTTCCTCTTCAAATCTGAGAGTTACATTCCTACTTGCTAGGCAAGGGTTCTTTGAGCAATCTCACGTGACGTCCTTGGTTGTTCATCCAGTCTATCTACTTGAGTAACCACCTCAATTAGAGTCCTTGTTCTACTACCTTTTTATCAAGTCGAGTCGTCCTTCTTGATTCTAGGTTCTGCAATCCAAACGGTTGATCATCCGTCTAGATCCTTGGGCAATCGTGCTACGTGTCTCAGAACAAGTTGACCGAGGAGCGTATCAGTTGGTATCAGAGGCTGGTTGAGGTATCAATTCGTTATATCCACTTACTTGTTCTTGTTTAGTTCATTCTAGGGTTCCTTGTTTTCCGTTGTCTTGTTGATTGTTGCATCACTAGTCGTTCTTTTGTTGCTCTTAAATCTGTTAGAAGTTGTTTCGTCATTGGCATCTTCAATTTCTGTCCGTTTTGTGTTCCATCGTTAACCCTAATTTGTTGGGTCCGAAGTTTGATCTCTATCGTGTTAGAATCCTGATCGTGTTTGAGTCTCTCCATGTATCTTCAATTCTGTCCGTAGTTGCCATTGAATTTCAGTCTTCGTGTTCCATTGTTTGCTTGTCTATTGCTGTCCGTAATTTCTGGTTTCATTGTCTTGGTGTTATCCAACTTGTTCGCCTGTTTCCAAATCTAGATTTTGGGGGAAAGCTTGTTGGTATTTTGTGAATCTTGAAAGAACCTCCAAAGAATCTTGAGTTTCTTAACTACAATCTTGGAATTCTTGAAGTTCTTGACATCCTTCTTGAAATATCTTGAAGTTTCTTGTTGTGTGAATTGGCCGAAACAAATCTGGACATTACTCCATTCGGTCAAGCTTTGTGTGTGTTTGTTCGTTGTAAGTAAAAAAAAAAAGGAAACAAAACAGAAAACAAACGAGAGAAAAAAAAGGGGAAGAAAGAATCGGTTGGCAAAACAAAAGAGAAAAAAAAAAGGAAGCAACCGAATTGTGTTGGAACAAATTCTGATTTGTGCAATCTTTCTTGGATTAGAATTTGGAACTTTCTAAAAGTTGTTTCAAGAAGAAAAGGTTTCCAAAGACTAACTTGTTTCCAAATTCAATTAGGAAACTAGTGGACAGCTTGGATAACTCTCCTTATTCCACTTGGATAAGTTCACTCAAATTAGGAAACTAGGGTTTTGCTTATTTCCTTTTTCCATTTTTGCCACGTTCCAAATCTGTCTGCCACTTTCCATACACTTCCGTGTCCTAAATTGTTTCCAAATTGCATCCAAATTGTGTCCTTGTTCTTGGTTACTCTTGTGCGAAGTTTGGTGAACAAGTTTTGGATGCGGTATTCCTCAAACTACTCAAACTAGCAAAGTAAGGAATTTTGGTAAGATCATTCGAGTGCATTTGGAGTGAAACACTTAGGGAGTGAAGTGAGGATATCTTTGTATTATTTCCTTGGTTACTAATGCTTGGCAGGGCAAAATGAAAGTCATGGAGCAAGCTAACCCAACCGCCGACTATATCGTGATGTTCAATGCAATGAAATCCGAACTTAAGCGGATTAGTGACCAACAAATGGAGGAAATGCACAACCGTTTTGATGAACTCTCCAAGAGCTTCACGAGAGGCTCTCGATCTAGATTTCACACCCGATATCAAAATGGTACCAAAAGGGCAAACTATGAGGACTATTCGACAAGTGAGTTGAAGAGAGAGCCGAGAGGCCTAAGAGGGACACTTCTAAGGAGGTGCTTCGGGGACTTAAAATCAAAGTTCCTACTTTCCAAGGAAAAAGTGGCCCTAAGGCTTACTTGGAATGGGAAGGCCGGATTGAAATGGTCTTCGATTGCTATGACTATAGTGACGAGCAAAAGGTAAAGGTTGCCACTGTTGAATTCATCGAATACCCACTAATTTGGTGGGATCAAGTAAGGACTGGTCGGAGACAAAGTGGTGAACCGCAAGTTCGAACTTGGCGTGAACTCAAGGCAATGATGCGCAAGATGTTCGTTCCAAGTTATTACAACTGAGATCTCCACTCCAAACTACAAACTCTCACTCAAGGCAACATGAGTGTGGAGGATTATTACAAGGAGATCGAAATGGCCATGATGAGGGCTAATATCCAAGAAGATAGTGAGGCCACAATGGCGAGATTTCTTAGAGGGTTGAACTCTGACCTTCAAGAGACCTTGGAACTTCAACACTATTTGGATATCAACGACCTACTTGAATTGGCCATCAAGGCCGAAAGGGGAAAGAAATTGAGGAGAGATGGCCGACCATACCCCACCTCAAACCCGAATGTTTGGAAAGGAGGTCAATCCAGAAGGACATCCCATGAAGCTGGACATTTGGCCACACCACCCACTTCTAGCCGAACACAAAGTAACTTCCCTAAGCGAAATTCCAATTCTACCCCTAACAAGTTTGTTGATGCATCTAGGTCCACTTCCAAGTCCACTCAAGAAACTCTTAAGCCTAGGAGTAGGGATATTAAATGCTTCAAATGTCAAGGATTCGGACATATCCAATCTCAATGTCCGAATCAAAGGGTAATGCTTATCACTCACAATGGCGATGTAGTGTCGGATGACGATGATTGTGAGGAGATGCCTGGCTTGATCAAGAAGAAATGCTTGGAAATTGACTCGGCCGAGGAAGAATGTTCACCAACCCAAGGTGAAATTGGTTGTCTGGTTGCACGAAGAGTACTAACCACCAGAGTCAAAGAAGATGAGCAATTGCAACGAGAGAACTTGTTTTACACTCAATGTAAAGTAAGTGATAAAGTGTGCAATCTCATCATTTGTGACAGCCCCACCTCCCCCTAAGGCGAACCAAAGGGTTCGGCGGACCGCCAGCCCAACTCTCGCCGGGACTCAGTTGTTCACCTAAAAACGAAATAAAACATAGGAATAAGTATAACGACAATCCAAAGCTTAACGCAAAACTTATGTACATTAGAGTACAAACATCGAATATACAAAGGTTCTCAATTCTTCATACATCCAACCCGTGCCAAGCACTAGGGCGAGAACCATTACAAAAGAAAACCAAGAAACTAGTCTAGGCTAGTCGATCCAAAACTCCCGTCCTGGCTCGCCTTCCCTGCTAAGGAAAATAAAACTAAAGGGATGAGTTAAAAGCTCAGTGAGGTTCCGAACACATATTCAACAACAAAGCCAATACATTAACCATCGATAATCAATAATGCAAGAAACATTTACAATGGAAAGCGATAATAACATATACATTAAAAGGATACGGGCTCACAGGGAGCCATTTGTTCGTTCGTTCGTTCGTTCGTTCGTTCTCCTGTCATTCCCCTTATTCCTCCAATCATTTGAAAATGCATTTTTGTAAGTAAACCCCTCGTTCGATCGTTCATTTCATTCACCCCCTCCTGGACGTTGGCCAGGCTCCACCAACTTACAAGGTAATACTCGAGTATACCAACGTTCACACCCAGGGTCACCATATCGCCCGACCGAGTCCGCTTCTGGCTCGAATCGATCGGTAACGAAGGGCAGGGCCCAGTTCAGCCAAAAGGCTTACATCATGCACAACTAATGTATCAATCATTAAATCGTTGAAAATATCACGTTTCATTTAGGTCGAGCACGATAAAGTACACGCTCGCCTAGAAAAATCGTTTTGGAAATCATTGGAAACACTTAACACATTATCAAACAATAACAACAAGTCATGAAGTCAAGGAGAATATAACAAACAAGGAACACTCACCTATTTAAGCAAAATAATGTCCAAAGTATCCTCCCGGATAACACTCTCAATCGCCAAGAAACCCTAATAATAGCCAAGAGAAAATATTACAGTTAAACCCCTCTAAAGTTTAAGGGAACCCAAGAAAATCCGAATAAGTTCTCAAGGGTATAGTTCGGCCAAGTCCTTACTTATATACCTCGGTAAAAGAAGGTGCAAACATCCTAGATGGTTCAAGTGATATTCACTCTTAACCCTTACTCAAGTTGCAAGTATAGTTCTCTAGTTCTCGAGCATAAATTTGGGCAGCACGCCCTTTGTTTTTACCTAATTTTTCAGCCATTTATGGCTTCATTATTTTTCTCAGCCAATCCCAAAGTTATACACAATATAAATTCATCACAATAGCCATTCAATAGGCTCAAAGTCATATGAGTACAAAATCAAGTTAACAACATGTGCGGAAATGAGCTTTAGTAAAAGACAGATTTGACGGGTTTACGTAATGGACACATCCGAAGCTACGCTTATCGGATTGGGATGTAATTTATACCTTTTCGAAGCTAAGACAGAGGACTACAATTTTGATGAAGACCACTTAGTCCAAATTCTAGTGTAACCTAGTCAAATTCCCAATTCCCAGAACCAAGTTCCAACTAATCAGCTAATTAACCGTACTACCTTTAAATGGCCATATCGCAGGCTACCAAAGTCCGTTTAAGGCATTGTTGGAGGCGTTAAAAAGCTAAGACAAAGCCCTACAACTTTTATAAAGACCACTCAGTCCAGTTCTCACCCTAACTAGGTCAAATTTACCAAAACATCTCCAGATTTTCCAATTCAAAATTCACTGCAGAAATCAACTAGCAGTCCTGCTTTATTCACTCATATCTCAGCACACACAACTCCAATTCAGGTAATTATAAAGCCATTTTAAAGCTAAGATATAAGGCTATAATTCTTAAGAAGACATCATTAACCAATTCGGTAATATTCGTGGTCAAACTAACCACTTACAGTGGCTGATTTACATTTCCGGACAGAAACAGGGCAGCAGGGGTATTTCAGTCTTTTCATAGGCTACATTGCTTTGATTGAGCTGAAATTTTGTAGGAAACTATAACATATCATTCTCTACAACTTTCATGTTTTATGTGAAGTCTAATTCGACCTCTATCATGATGAAACAAAAACAGGCAGAATGGTGTTTTGTGAGAATTTAAACCTGGAATTAGAACTTTGTTGCTAGAATTTCATGTTTGTTAGGTTTAAATCATCAAAACCTCCAACTAGCAACTTCATAACATCAATTAAAGGATATATGATCATAATCAAAGCTGAAAATGAAACCCTAGCTAATCATCCCCCCAACTCCAACAAAACTCACTAATTAACCGTTGTAACTCAAAATTAAAAGCTTCTAGCCATATGTAGACACCAAAATTTGGCTTTAGTTTTTTTTAAAATTTAATTTAATTTAATTTTCTAATCTTTATCGATATTTATTGTTTTTGTTATTTTTGTTTTACTAATCTCATTTTTAGACGTTTTAGCATAAAATTGAAAAAAAAGAAAAGAAAAGAAAGAAAAAAGAGTCAAGTCATGCAGCAAAAAGAAAAGTCAATTAAAAGATACATGGAACTATTTTTGGAGGATGGGATCTGAGCCTTTCATATCAGGTTTAGTTTTGGGGTGCCCTAAAAGATAAAAGGGCCGCAAGGGGTGCGAATTAGAGGGAGAGCTACGGGGGGTTTCTTGAAGGGGCTTACGGCTAGAAAAACAGGGAAAAAGGGAGAGAAGGTTTCGATTGGGCTTATGGGTAAAGAAAACAGCACAAGAACAGGGGAATAGAAAGGCAATAGAGGCGGCAAAGAAAGCAGAGGGAGAACTAGAGAGGGGCGACTGGAAAAAGGGGAGAGTTTCGTGAGGCAGGGGAGCTTCATCTGGGGGGCGGCGCAGCAGGGAGGAGGAAGAAAAGACTATCGGGCGAGAAAACAAGAAAAGGGAGAGGGCAACAAAATGAAAGGAAAGAAAAACGCAAGGGGAAAACAGAGGTGGGGAGGCTTCGGCTTCAATGATTGGCGCGGAGAAAAGTTTCCAACCACAGCAACCATCTCAACTCCATCCGCTGCCTGCCCAGACTCCTCCTCAAGCTATCAGCCCAAGTTGCCATTGACCCGCATCCGCCGCCTCTGTCTGTGCCAAGCCCAAAGAACTCATCCTCGGCAACCTTTTTAATTCTCGGTGAAGAGGACGAGTACAGCCATGGTGTCGAGACTCTCATTAGCTTCTTCTTCACCTGCTTTTCTTCCGTGGACGACTTGAGCAGCAACAGCAGCGAAGATTGCCAATTCAACCGTCGACCACCACCAGCACTGCCACCGTCCAGCTTCGATTCAACTTCAGAAACCGAGAGCCCTGTAAGTTTCCTCTTAAAATTTCAGTTCTTTTTCAGCCACTGAAATGGGTCTACCGTGGCACTATTTAGTGCAGTTTTCCTGTTAATTGTCTGAAATTGTCAAACATACATGTTTTATGTATCGATTAGATTGAATGTTCTTGGGTTGCTGATAAAGTTTTGGACTGATTGTCCTTGGTTTTTGACAAATTTCTGAGCCGATTATGACTTCAATTAAGCAAAGAATCATTTATTTATCTTTTGCTCATTTGCTGCTCGATGAAATGCCCAACCGGGGGTTCAACTTCAAAGACAAATTAATTTCTGTTTTGTATACATTCGGCCAAATCACTTTCTTCACATTTGAAAATTTATGATGCATTTGCTGTATTTCATTTCTTTCCGTTTCGTATGATCCGGTTGAATGAACTCGAATTGATATTGTATGAGAGGAGTTTTTGGGTGATTTTCGTTTTTGATTGAGAATGGCTAGAATTTTGGTTTTGCTCTGGTTCTAAGAACGACAGAAATGGCGAATTGATGTCTATGTTTGGGAGAGAAGACCGTTGGTCTTAAACGTCCATTTCAGTTCCTCTGTTGTCGCTTTGTTTTGCAATTTGCCTGAGGATTGCTGAACTTCATAATTTTATCCCCCAAACTGCTATAATTCATTCAATTGGGTCCCTGCTTTTGTTATATTTGAACCCCTCAGGCTGCCCTTTGTTCCGTCTTGGCCCAGAAAATTAGATACTTTAATCAATTCTGTCCCCTTAAATGTTTTCTTCCATGATATAAGTTAATGTGTTTTTTGGATAGATTAATTCTGGGGATTTAATGCTTAATCAAAGTTTTAGTAATTTCTAGTGGGGATTTCATCTTGATTGGGTTTAGTAACATTTGTTTGGATTTCTTGTTGGGCCTAAGAAGGTTGAAATTCAAAGCTTTTGGTTGGGTTTTAGGATTGGGTTGTTGACTAATTTGGTTGGGTTTTATTTGATAGAAATGATAGCTTGGCCCATCCCATTTGTTTTGGATTTTCGGTTGGGCTAGGAAGGGTTTGGCCCAAACGAACAAATAAAATGGCCCATTCCCTTTTTGTTCTGAATTTCCATTGGGCTGGGAAGCTTTGGCCCAAACAAATAAAGGAAATGGCCCAATGGTTTGGTCCATTAGGAAACCAGAAAATGATTTTGCAAATCAGTCCCTGAATTCCTCCTTAACTGTATTGTGGCCCTGGACATTTTCAACTTCTTTCAATTCGGTCCTTAATTTAATTGCGAATAGGTCCCTGAACTTTATTTTTCTTTAATTTCGACCTCAAAATTTTGTCAATTTTTGCAATCAAGTCCTTTCTTCTTTTGACTTCTTAAATGTAGGTTGTCAACATGATTTAATTGATTCAAATTCATGTTTATTTTTATCCTTTGTGATTATTTGTCAAATAAATTGGTACCCTAACCATTTTATTATTTTGGAGGATGAATAAGTGACTTCACCCCGTTAGAGCTCCATTCCAAGGGAGGTACCCCCCATCTCTCACTTCTTACTTTATATTCTCCTACGTGCTCCTACGTGTTATGTGAATATGCATGTCTATTTCGCTTTCCTTGCCTTTCCTTAATTCCTTGCATTTATTTCATTTATGTTTACTTTTATTTAAGTTATTCATTATGGGGTATGTGTACACCTCTTGGCTTGTAATAGATAGGGCTTGGCGAGCAATTTGGTCCATTTTCCCCTTCCCCTTTTGTTTTAGTTAGCAAATGTAATAGATTCATTAGCTTGGTTGCATGCCTATGTGTTATGTGTTAAGTGCTTTATTAGGCTCTTGCATCTAGTCGAGCATGCTAAATGTTATGTGCTACGTGTTTATAAGTGATTTGCATGTCTACTCGCTTTTTATAGTCATGAATGAATGTGATGGATGAATGGACGTCACCACACTAGTCCAATGCTAGTTGTGGCCCCCTTCCCCGTCACCACTCTAGTC
Organism: Coffea eugenioides; assembly: GCF_003713205.1. NCBI lineage: Eukaryota > Viridiplantae > Streptophyta > Magnoliopsida > Gentianales > Rubiaceae > Coffea > Coffea eugenioides. The sequence continues at coordinate 23,007,243 of NC_040039.1, forward strand.
CAACGTTAGTTGTGGTTCATTGTCACGTTTTCCACTAGTCCAACGCTAGTAGGAAATTCATAGAAAGGGCTAGTCCAACGCTAGACCCAAATAGGCCGCCCTCTTCATTCGTGCATATTTGCGTGTTCACTACATGTCATGCATTTTTCTTAGTTTTATCATTTGGCATGCTCCTCGAACCCCTTCTCCCCTTCATTCTAGGTTTTTGCATCTCATGCTAGTTATAGGGTACATTTGCTTGAGAGTCCCCTTTCGATAAAGGAAACGAGCTAGTGTGGCTCCAAAATAGCCTTAGCACGCTAGTTCTCCTTTCTAATCAAAGGGAAAATTAAAGTCACAAAGTTAGGAGTCCCCGTACCCGTTTTGCTTGCATTCCTCTAGGGTTCATGCATTTCATTTATTCGCTATCCTATACACTTCTACTTTATATTCTATTCCTTTTTCCACATTCTCACTTCACACTACTTTTGGACGTTTTCACTTAACTACTCACACTTTATGCCATATCACTCGCACACATGCACTTTATGTTATTTTCACATTATCATTCTTTACTCACCTTACCTTGTAAAGACATTTGCACACCTCCACTTACATCCTATTATTTTTATCATTTTTCTCACTTCACACAAACTCACATTTTCACATTGCAGGCATTCCACTCATTGTTACGTCATTTAGGATTATGTGTGACCTCTCCAAAGGATCATTATTGGGCTTCACAATTAATGTGATTGGCACCACTCAACCTTTGAAGAGAAATTTCCCCCATGTCCCCCTAGGTCTAGGTTTTTTTTGCATTCATATAGTTCGTCCAACATGCGATACATACCTTGGGTAGAAAAACTAGGAAAAGAAGGGCTAGTCACGCAACTAGCTTTTGCTAGGGTAAGGGAGTGCCTTAGGCTTTGCCTTTGCCTTCTCCCTTATCAAATGTGACCCCCGATCCCTTGCTTTGGTTATGTAGACCTAAAAGTTCTAAAAAGGGTTTGTTTATTCCGCTTTCCAAAAAATCATTTTTGGGTGACTTGGTACACCCTAACTCTATACCAAGTGGCGACTCCATTTTTTCATTAAAAACCCTTTTTGAACTTTGCTTGGCCAAATCGTCGCATTCTCAAGTCCCATGGCCTTTTTACTTTTCATTTCGCACACGCTCACATTCCACTACTCACACACCACACAACATTCAAAAAGTGGGGCGCGACAGTTGGCGACTCCACTGGGGACTTCCTAAGTGGGTCCAAGCATTTGACTTAGCCATTCGTTTCCTTTTTCTACCCTTTTTATGCATGGCATGTGGATATTAGGGTTGCATCTTCCATTTTTGGGACCTTTTGTCTCACATACGTATCAAACTTTTCCCGCACTCACGTATGTATGTTTGGTTGTTTGGATGTATGTTTATTTGTGTTATCTCGCGCTTGCATTGCATTTGGGGGGGGTGTGTCACCCTTAGAGTCTCGCGTTGGTTCTCAACCCCTTCCCTCAAAATAGGGAACACTTCATACGTGCACGTTTACTTATTGTTATCCCATTTTATTTTATTTTCGTGGGCGTTTCCCACACCGCCTTGTAGGATTAGGATCGATCGCCTTGGGTAGGCGGATGGTGTGCGCTGCGCCCATAGCGCTACCTAAGGGATCACTCGAGCCACCGATCGAAGGCCTTGGGAGTGATGACCCTTTGCCTTTAGGTCTGAAGGTTTGGGAGCCGAAGCCTTATCGAGTCTAGTTGCATTAGTGAGCCCCAACCTCATGCATCCATGTTAGAGTTTTCCTAGGTTAGAGTCAGCCTCACCTTTTTTAAGCACATTAGGCACGAGGGAAGGGGTTCCACCCCTTTTATTTGCTTTTATTGTATTTCTTTTCTTAATTGCTCCCAATATGTTATGTGTACTATCAATTGCACTAACCATTCTTTTGTTTTCTTGGCTTGCATTCATGTGTCTTAGCAATAAGAAGCCTTTTTGGCACTCTTTTAGTGACTTACCCACTAGATATCTCACATGTTTCAATTTCAGTTATTACGCTTAATTTTGAATAAATACATTTCATTTTAGACCTTTTCCCCCCCGATGCATTATTCATGTCCTTTAGGCCATATTTGTCACATATTTACATCGCCTTAATAAATGGCATCACGCATTAAACCCTAGAAAGGGAATGCCATTTAGGGGATCCCGTGTAACAGCCCCACTTTCCCCTAAGGCGAACCAAAGGGGTGAGCGGACTGCCTGCCCAGCTCTCGCCAGGACTCACGATGCAGACTAGAACTATCTATAGCGATCCGGAACTTACGAACGAGCGTAAACGAGTCAAAATGGTAAAATAACCCAAAATTTAAAAAAATATGAAATCCGAAGTCGGCCATGAATAGTGACCGACCCGTCAGAACCCAACCGAAAAAGCCAACAAACATTCACATCTGAACTTTAGCGTTTACAAATCAAAATGACATACAAAAGTTTTCAAAAGTTAATATATACACACGGTTTGCCAAATCAAAAGAGAAAACGCCCCAAAAGTACACTTAGGGTTTTAATACATGAGCTATACAAAAGATATGTTCAACTAGCTCAATTTGGCAGCCATTTGTCAAATCCAGACCAAAAGGATTTATTTTCCTGTAAGGAAAACAAAAGGAACGGAAAGGGGTGAGCTTGCGCTCAATGAGGTACCAAACAGATAGCATTAAAATCATGGCATTTCACATTTAACAAATCAGATACACATGTCAGATGTAAAGCAAAGGAACCAATGATTCAAATCAGAAGGATACGGGTGGCTCTCAGGAGCCAAATTTCCAGCGCAATACTTGATCCAAACCGGTTGACTCTCCGTCAACGTATATAGAACCAATGCGTCCGTAGACCCCTCTTATCACCGAATTCCGTCCACCAAACACCCCTTTACCGGGCCCGCTCACCTCAAACGAACAAAATGGTAATACTCGAGTATACCCGGAATCAAGGGTCTCAATACCCAAAATCCCCGAACAGACTACCGTGGTTCGTTATCTAATCGTCCAGGCCCTTGCCGGCCCGACTCGAATAACTTAGCCACAGGATTGAGCTCATAGGTCATAGAAATCCGAACAGATGCAGACACAGATAACAGATTCAAATTTTGCATAGTAAATTGGCATATGAACAGACTAGAGAACGAGTGTGATAAAGTACACCCTCGTCTCGAACAAATAAACAGATTGCAGAGCAGAAATCAAGTTAAATAGCAATGGAGGGGAGTGGTACACTCACCGGCTCAACTTCAAAAGTTTTTACTTCAGATTGGCCTTAATCGCCAAGAAATCCTAAAATAATCAAAATAAACCAATTGAAGGTTTCATATCCAAAATCGAGTAAACGGAATGCACAAGTGAGGCTCGACTACACGTCGTACGCCTTGCCCAAAAATACTAATGCAAGGGTGCAAAAACATGATTTTCTTGGAAACAAAAGATAACATGAAGACCTAGGGTCAACAACCCAAAAGCCCTTCATTTCCATCAAAAGGCAAATCCAACTTAAAGAACCAAACGGCCTAGAAAATCGGACAGCATTTCCCCTAAATTTCTTACTTTTCCAGCCATTTAGGCTTCATGATTTCCTCAAATCAGTCCCAAAACCTCACACAAAAGTCATCTCATTTCCCAAAAGCCGTTCACTAGGCTCAAAGCAATACAAGTACAAAAGTTAGCTAGGAAATGACCGGAATAAGAGTAAGCCTTAAAACATGCAAATAAGTACAATGAGACTCGATAACGAATCATAAAGCCATGCCAATCACAACCCCAATAGGGTTTCATATACATATATAAGCATAATAGCAAACCAGAAAATCAGAAAATATAACTCATTTGATCAATCAACAAAAACAGGTTTGGCCTCCGTATGCGGTAATGGCACAAAATGCGCTACGCTTATCGGATGAGGGCGTAAGACCCACAATCTCGAAGCTAAAAGACAGGGCTACAACAATGTAGAAGGCCTCTCAGTCCAAATCCTAGCACAACTAGGTCAAATGTGCCAAATACTAAACCAGAATTACCAAAATAGGTTTGCAAAACACACAAAACTGTAATGAACACAACTCAGTCTATACAAGTCCAAATGCCGAAATTCCAAAGGCATAAGCTAGCTAAGACATCCAGGTACATTTCATCAGAAGACACCAACTTCAAAATCCAAACCAATACCAGTCAAAATAAACAATTACTAGCGCAGTTCGCACATTCTGTTCACCCAGAACAGCAACAGTAAAAATGGCATAACTCACTCTACACTACTCCAAATTCCCTGAAATTTTTCAGCCACTTCAAACTCATTAATACCTACAACTTTCATGTTTTGAGCAAGTCCAATTCGGCCTCTATCTATGACCTAAAATTTCGGACAGAATGTTCAACCAAGAACCCTAATTTTCCAGAAATTCTTCCAAATTCAAAATTGATTGCAATTTCCTATCATATGCACCTACTAGAGCTAAAGCCCCTTATTACCAACCATCAAAAACAACCACACCATCAAGATCATATGAAACCAGAAAATTCATCATAAAATTAAAAACTTCACCAAAACACTTCAAATCAAGAAACAAGTCACATAAGCCATCACTTTAGGTCCCATTAAGCACCATATAAGCATCAATAAGTGTAGTAGAATGTTTAATCATCACTTACCTAAGAAATAAGAGAAGAGGAGTTGTAGACCACCCTAGCTCTTCAAGAAAACTTCACCAAACAACCTCTATCACCAACTAGAAAGATTTTTATGGAGTAGAAATGGATGTAAGCAAATGTTTTTGGGTGATTTGCACCAAGTAGTAGCTAGAACTTGAAGAGTTTCTTCTTCCTTCCTTGCACAAGAGGTTCGGCCAACAAGAGGTAAGAAATGGTAATTTTTTGTGCATTTTTGAGATATTTAACCAATTTTTGGTCAAAAGTCAAAATAGTGAATAGTAACTCTTAAGTCAAAACCAATGTAGTGGTGACACTTGTCACCTACATTAATGCAATCTTATCTTTCTTTTTCCTCTCACATCAATCAATCTCACTCTCTACTTATCTCTTAACACCCGATAAATTTTACACAGTATCCGAAACTTAACCTTATTGGCCGAATTTTTCCGAACTTTTCGCACTAGTGGGTCCCACGTCCAATATATATTCTTAATTTTCTAAAAACTCTCCAATACTAGAAAAATTATCTAAAAACTATAATTGCTCATAAAATTTATCTAGAAAATTTTCCGGATACAGAAAGTGCAGAAAACAAGCCATGAAAAATGCGAAAACCTAGAAAATGCAAATTACGGGTTCTCACACTCTCTCCCCCTTAAAAGAATTTCGCCCTCGAAATTTTACCTTTCAAATTTAAAGTAACCAATGGCCTGTACCTTCTTCGTCTTCAGAGTCAGAAGAAACGAGATTCTTCATTCCAGTCCCTTTTCCACTTGACGGTCCAGGGTCGGTCTTGGTTGGTTGCTGGGTTCCTTTCTTTTCACGCGCTTTACTCGGGCAATGAGCAATTCGATGCTCGGCGCTCCCACAGCACAGACATCTCCCTCCTCTTTTCCAACAATTCTCTTCAAAATGATTGGATTTTCTACAATAGCCACAATATGGTAGAGGAATTGGGGTCTGATCTCCTTGTGAGATATCCCTCAGTGGTCCTTTTTCCCTTGAGTTTCCTCCCGGCGTATCCTCCTTAAGTGTCTCCAGAATTGTCACACCCCTAGCTCCACGACCCTTCTTCGCCAAGGGCCTACCTTGCTCACCCTGTTCTGGCAATTTACCCCTTTTCTTGCCCCTTTTCTTGGCATAGAAGATCGTCCCCTGTGGCCTTACAATTCCTGCCCTTTGAGCTTCCTCTGGCGTCCCCATAGAAGTATTACCTTGTGCCATTGCTACAGTCTCCTTGGAAATCTCTTCGTATTTCCTCTTTAACTCCATGTTTTGGTATAAGAGCTCAAGTTTCTCCGAATACTCTTGCTTCCATTGCCTTTCCCAGTACTCGGTCAGCCTCCCTTGAACCTCTAGTTCATCTCGGAGAACCGAAATTTTCTGATACGGATCAATCCAATGTGTCATCTTACGGAAGTGCTGGAACTCGGGTACTAGCCTGTCGGGCAAAACAGTGAGTCATAATACATTCCTAAGTACAAGTGGCATTCTCGATCCTCGTACAGTTATTGTTTCCCTTTTCTTCTCTTGATTCTTGGCCTCGCTTAGTTCCACGGCCACGACCACGTCCACGACTGCTTACTCCTTACATATATATATATTTATATATATTTTTTTTTCTCTCTTTTCTTTTTCCCCTTTCCCCAAGGTAATTCAACGCATAACCACAGTAAAGTGACAAAAGTAATCAAATTCTAGCACACTAATTACACCAATGACATATGCACATATAACACACCATGTATCAAGAAAACGGTTAATCAGATACACCAATACATGCCAAATTAGACAGATAATCCTATGCACAATACTCAAACCACTGTTATGTCATAGCGGTATCAAAGCAAATCAAGAGTAAAGGCGATATAGTCCCAGACCCAATTAAAATAACCCCGTCCGATCCCTCACGTCACTTACCATGCAAACTAGATATCCAATAACCTCATGGACTCATTCCAGCCAAACAAAGCCTATTCATGTTCCCAATATGCAAATCTCACATACTTAACACCGTTTCAACTCTGGAGTACTCAGGCACAAGAATCCGAAATAAGACAATTCACCTCTCGAGCTGGCCAGTCCCAAGAGTAAATCATCTATATTACAGATTCCTACCCGACATACATATCTATCTTCCTCGAATCCCATGATAAAGATCTTTACACTTATGGCATGTCTGGTTCATAACTTACGCTCAAACGAGCACTTAGACATATTCATGAAATCAGGACCATACACCACTTGGCCCAAGCTCATTCCGCGCAGAGACCACGCGAACCTGGCCTCTGATACCAATTGTAACAGCCCCACTTTCCCCTAAGGCGAACCAAAGGGGTGAGCGGACTGCCTGCCCAGCTCTCGCCAGGACTCACGATGCAGACTAGAACTATCTATAGCGATTCGGAACTTACGAACGAGCGTAAACGAGTCAAAATGGTAAAATAACCCAAAATTTAAAAAAACATGAAATCCGAAGTCGGCCATGAATAGTGACCGACCCGTCAGAACCCAACCGAAAAGCCAACAAACATTCACATCTGAACTTTAGCGTTTACAAATCAAAATGACATACAAAAGTTTTCAAAAGTTAATATATACACACGGTTTGCCAAATCAAAAGAGAAAACGCCCCAAAAGTACACTTAGGGTTTTAATACATGAGCTATACAAAAGATATGTTCAACTAGCTCAATTTGGCAGCCATTTGTCAAATCCAGACCAAAAGGGTTTATTTTCCTGTAAGGAAAACAAAAGGAACGGAAAGGGGTGAGCTTGCGCTCAATGAGGTACCAAACAGATAGCATTAAAATCATGACATTTCACATTTAACAAATCAGATACACATGTCAGATGTAAAGCAAAGGAACCAATGATTCAAATCAGAAGGATACGGGTGGCTCTCAGGAGCCAAATTTCCAGCGCAATACTTGATCCAAACCGGTTGACTCTCCGTCAACGTATATAGAACCAATGCGTCCGTAGACCCCTCTTATCACCGAATTCCGTCCACCAAACACCCCTTTACCGGGCCCGCTCACCTCAAACGAACAAATGGTAATACTCGAGTATACCCGGAATCAAGGGTCTCAATACCCAAATCCCCGAACAGACTACCGTGGTTCGTTATCTAATCGTCCAGGCCCTTGCCGGCCCGACTCGAATAACTTAGCCACAGGATTGAGCTCATAGGTCATAGAAATCCGAACAGATGCAGACACAGATAACAGATTCAAATTTGCATAGTAAAATTGGCATATGAACAGACTAGAGAACGAGTGTGATAAAGTACACCCTCGTCTCGAACAAATAAACAGATTGCAGAGCAGAAATCAAGTTAAATAGCAATGGAGGGGAGTGGTACACTCACCGGCTCAACTTCAAAAGTTTTTACTTCAGATTGGCCTTAATCGCCAAGAAACCCTAAAATAATCAAAATAAACCAATTGAAGGTTTCATATCCAAAATCGAGTAAACGGAATGCACAAGTGAGGCTCGACTACACGTCGTACGCCTTGCCCAAAAATACTAATGCAAGGGTGCAAAAACATGATTTTCTTGGAAACAAAAGATAACATGAAGACCTAGGGTCAACAACCCAAAAGCCCTTCATTTCCATCAAAAGGCAAATCCAACTTAAGGAACCAAACGGCCTAGAAAATCGGACAGCATTTCCCCTAAATTTCTTACTTTTCCAGCCATTTAGGCTTCATGATTTCCTCAAATCAGTCCCAAAACCTCACACAAAAGTCATCTCATTTCCCAAAAGCCGTTCACTAGGCCTCAAAGCAATACAAGTACAAAAGTTAGCTAGGAAATGACCGGAATAAGAGTAAGCCTTAAAACATGCAAACAAGTACAATGAGACTCGATAACGAATCATAAAGCCATGCCAATCACAACCCCAATAGGGTTTCATATACATATATAAGCATAATAGCAAACCAGAAAATCAGAAAATATAACTCATTTGATCAATCAACAAAAACAGGTTTGGCCTCCGTATGCGGTAATGGCACAAAATGCGCTACGCTTATCGGATGAGGGCGTAAGACCCACAATCTCGAAGCTAAAAGACAGGGCTACAACAATGTAGAAGGCCTCTCAGTCCAAATCCTAGCACAACTAGGTCAAATGTGCCAAATACTAAACCAGAATTACCAAAATAGGTTTGCAAAACACACAAAACTGTAATGAACACAACTCAGTCTATACAAGTCCAAATGCCGAAATTCCAAAGGCATAAGCTAGCTAAGACATCCAGGTACATTTCATCAGAAGACACCAACTTCAAAATCCAAACCAATACCAGTCAAAATAAACAATTACTAGCGCAGTTCGCACATTCTGTTCACCCAGAACAGCAACAGTAAAAATGGCATAACTCACTCTACACTACTCCAAATTCCCTGAAATTTTTCAGCCACTTCAAACTCATTAATACCTACAACTTTCATGTTTTGAGCAAGTCCAATTCGGCCTCTATCTATGACCTAAAATTTCGGACAGAATGTTCAACCAAGAACCCTAATTTTCCAGAAATTCTTCCAAATTCAAAATTGATTGCAATTTCCTATCATATGCACCTACTAGAGCTAAAGCCCCTTATTACCAACCATCAAAAACAACCACACCATCAAGATCATATGAAACCAGAAAATTCATCATAAAATTAAAAACTTCACCAAAAACACTTCAAATCAAGAAACAAGTCACATAAGCCATCACTTTAGGTCCCATTAAGCACCATATAAGCATCAATAAGTGTAGTAGAATGTTTAATCATCACTTACCTAAGAAATAAGAGAAGAGGAGTTGTAGACCACCCTAGCTCTTCAAGAAAACTTCACCAAACAACCTCTATCACCAACTAGAAAGATTTTTATGGAGTAGAAATGGATGTAAGCAAATGTTTTGGGTGATTTGCACCAAGTAGTAGCTAGAACTTGAAGAGTTTCTTCTTCCTTCCTTGCACAAGAGGTTCGGCCAACAAGAGGTAAGAAATGGTAATTTTTTGTGCATTTTTGAGATATTTAACCAATTTTTGGTCAAAAGTCAAAATAGTGAATAGTAACTCTTAAGTCAAAACCAATGTAGTGGTGACACTTGTCACCTACATTAATGCAATCTTATCTTTCTTTTTCCTCTCACATCAATCAATCTCACTCTCTACTTATCTCTTAACACCCGATAAATTTTACATAGTATCCGAAACTTAACCTTATTGGCCGAATTTTTCCGAACTTTTCGCACTAGTGGGTCCCACGTCCAATATATATTCTTAATTTTCTAAAAACACTCCAATACTAGAAAAATTATCTAAAAACTATAATTGCTCATAAAATTTATCTAGAAAAATTTTCCGGATACAGAAAGTGCAGAAAACAAGCCATGAAAAATGCGAAAACCTAGAAAATGCAATTTACGGGTTCTCACATCCCGTGTCAGGAATAAACCACCCTGTGTCTCGGATACTTAATCCAAAGAGACTTGCACGTTTACATTTTGTACCATCCAAAGGGGTAGTGCACAAGGTGAGGTAGGATCCGATCGTCTTCATAAGAGCGATTTTTGGAATATGAGCATCTAATAATCACTTTTTGGTCATTTTATCAAAATTGGTAAAATTCCCTTGCAAAAAGGACGTTAATTTGAAGAAATTCACAAACAATTCCTCGCTATTGAGACGATAAATAAACTGAGGCCAAAATTTGATTTTAGGAGGCTCATAGACTAATGCATCTCAATAATTTTGAAATCACCAATGGCCGGACAATTCAATCAATCCATTTCGCCAATTCATTCATTTTAAGACAATATAGTTGATTTTGAATAAATCGTCAGTTCCGTTCAATTTCATTTGACCAGTTTACCCTTTTAAGGTGATCTAGTCAATTTTTTTAAATCATCCGATCCATTTGACCAGTTTACCTATTTTTAGGGCAATTCGGTCGATTTTGAATAAATCATCATTTCACTCGATCGGTTTGATCAATTGATTTCATTCAATTCATTGGATTAGTTTAATTCATTTTTAGGGTTATCCATTCAATTTTCAATAAATAATCAAATTTCATTCAATGCATTTTACCATTTTACCCCTTTTGACACATCATGCGCCGATCAAAATAAGCAATTCATTCGGACTTTGTCCTCATTTTTTAGGACGAATATTTCTTCTCACTCCAAATTGGCCAAATTTTTCAAATCATTTTTCATTCAATCAATTGATCGGATTCATCAGGTATGGTATAGTGCCTACCTTAGAGGATTGCATTTTCATGCTAGGCCTACCCTTGGCATAAAAGGGCTCCCCCATAGGGCATGCATACCGATTTTACAATTTTACTTACTAACTCTGGGTATTTTTCTTTTTATTTTTCCCCTTTCCCCTGCATTCATAAAAAATGTTTCAATAAGGTGGAAATATTTCTTCCATATCTGATAACAATTTTAATCTGATAAAGTTTGAAAATTACAAGTATTACTTGATTCTTGGGCAGGCCCTACAATATGAATTTGAAAATTCATTTGAAAGCGCTCGTGCAAAACATCTAAGGGATTTCATTGCTAGAAAGAAAAGGGGATATTACGAGAGAAAATGTGTATACATGTGTAAAAGATTTCTTTAGAATTTTTCTCATATGTATTGCTTTTAAAATTTTTCAAACATTGGCAATAATGAAACTTTTGTTCAGACAAGTATTTGTTTTGTATAATACTCGTGTACATTTCATTCTTTATCAAGCTCATTAAGAGATTTCATGATGAAGTTTAAGAAATAAGACCGAATTGAGAGTTTTTTCAACCTCCAGCCTGAAAATTCGCAAGTGTATGCTTTCTAAAATCCTTGTGTACACTAGATTGGTGATCCGAGCTACATAATAAGAGCGCTCAAAATTAAAAGAGGTCACTCAGAAGGCCCATGAGATACCTTTCTCCTTCACTGAACACCCAATAAATCAGTCACATTGATTGATAAATTACAAAATTGGGGCAATCTTTGTTTAAAAGTGTCCGCTGTGTCTAATCCGATTCAATCACATCTGAGTGAAAGCAAAATGTGCATTATTCTTGTTTGTTTTGGAAATTTGGAATGATACTTTGAGCATTCGTTTCTCTACCTATACAGATTTTATCATTTGTTCTCCCATTTGAGCCTTTGAAAGAATAATTTCGTTTCAAATAAGAGCCCTAATGATCACTACCCTATATTGGAAAATTTTCAAATATCAAAAAGGGGAATGGATTTTCAATGACCATTTCGTTACTTTGGTTGTCATGAGGTGTAAGAATGATACTTTGGCCGTCGTTTCTACAACCTAAATACTGATCATCCCTTGCATCCTCATTTGAGCTAAAAATCGAGTGCACATGTGATCGCACCCCACATTGGGGAAGGAGATTGGGAAATTTTGAAAAAGGAAAAAAAAGAAAAGGGGAAAGGGAACCGCGAATTGGGGAAAATTGATTCCACTTGGGTTCCAATTTTGAAAAGAAGAAAAGGAAGAGTTTTGTCCGCGTGGATCGCCTATGTTTCACAAATATGGATGAACAAGGGTCTTCCTCAGTCAGTTAATTCAGATACATGCAAAAAATTTCGCATTAACGAAAGTTTCCTTTCAGAGTTATTGTAAGGAACGGAGTACAAGTCAGGCCCTCTTCTTTTCCGACCAAACGTTCTATCCCTAGTTATCCCTTTTGAGCCTTCAGAATAAAATACTTCATTTGGCAACCCCTGAGAATCGCAAACCCCACACTGGGGGCAAGTTTGAGTTGAAAAAGGAAAATTTCAAGAAGTGAAAAAGTGAAAAGCCACAAAATCAAAAACAAAAGGAGAAAAGAGAACCTCAGTTCAAAAATAACTGGGGCAAATTTTGTGACAAATTCAAAAGAATGGCAGAAGGCCGAAAAATCAAAAGAAGAAAGAAAATGAAAGAAAAAGCCTCAGTTGAGCATAAACTGGGGCAAATTCTGATTTAACCCTAAAATAGGGTTGGCGCGCAACAACGCGATTTCGGATTCTTCAAACCGCTTTTGAAATCCGCTTTCAAGCCTTAACTTTTCTAAAGCACCCCACCTGACCCCATTACAAAGCCGAAAGTCCTGACTTCTGTTCTTTGCAATGGCCTTGTCAAGGAAATTTCTGATGCCGGAAGTTTTAGCTGTATTTCTGAATTGCTTGGGTATGAGGTTGACACTGCTCTTCATGTGAAAACCCGCGGAGGCACTTTTGAAAAAGGGAAAAGGAAAAGAAAAAAGCGAAATGAATGCAAAAGAAAAATGCAAAAACATTTGATGCTGAAAGACCCTGTTGAGTGATGATAAAAGTCAAACAAGGTCCAAGATCTTGGAATCCAAAATGAGGGCAATTTTGAGAAAAACGCGATCTTCGGTGCAATGTCCTTGAAAGACTTATTCTTTAACTATCGTCTTCAAGCCACATTACAAGCCCATAAAAGTTCATCGTTGACTTATTCCTTCATGACAACTCAAAGTAAGGATTACGCTCATAAGAAATCCATCGATCACTCATGATCATAAGGATATAACCAGTTTTCACATTGTTTAGCTATCGTTTCTACCCAAAATTTTGCAAGCCCATAAAGCTTATATGTTGACTAAATTTTCTTAAGAAATATGGGTGACATACTATTTGCTTTCACTGAGATGTGGTATTGAAGGGATTACATACAATTTGGGCACAGAAATAAGACAAATCCTAACCTCTCATTTTCCTTAGCCACCTCAAAATCAGAAATGAAGTCATTTGATTGGCCCTGAAGATGAGCCAACTGGAAATGGAGACCCATTACCCAAAACACAGATGCTAAAAGTGAAGAAGAAATCTTCTGTAATTTGGTATTATTTCAAGACATTCATCATGAAATTTTCTTTCTTACAGTGTTCAAATAAATGGAAGGTCATCCAAATCAATTTTTGCAATCAAACGGGCCCACACTGGGGCAAAATTTTTATTTGCAAGATTTCGCAAAATAAGCCCACACTGGGGCAAATTTTTTATAATCCACTTGAGGATTTCGTCAAAGAGTCGAGCAAGACTTTCAAATCAATCACGCTACTCTTTCCATGAGTAATAGTTGCAGTGTTTTGAAATAAAGTGCATATTGTACTTTGGCAAGCCCCCTGTGCAGGTATTCATAGTTGAAATCGACGAAAGAGCATCCGGTGATGTGGAAGGCCGCTGCCGAAGAAAGAGAAGAAAGAAGGGGAAAAAGGGCCCTACATTGGGGGCAAATTATTTTTGGAAAAGATTCTCTCGAAAAATTAGAAAAAATCAAAAATCAAAAATCAAAAATCAAAAAATCAAAAAATCAGAAAGGTCAAAAATCAAAGTTTAATTTCTTGTTTCTTGGCAAATCAAATTCACAAGATCACGTTGGGAAGATCACGTTGGGCCTGGACTTCGTGCCGCCAACTTCACAAGATCCCGTTGGGTCTGGACTTCATGTCGCCGACTTCACAAGATCCCGTTGGGCCTGGATTTCGTGCCACCAACTTCACAAGATCTCGTTGGGCCTGGACTTCGTGCCGCCAACTTCCCATTGGGCAGGCTTGGGTTTAATCCCACTGACCAATTCATCACACTGGGGCAAATTATTTCGACAAGTCTCTCTCAGTCAGAAAAAAAAAATCAAAAAAAATCAATCAAATCAAGTTCATCACGGCAGGCTCGGGTTTTGATCCCGATGTCCGATTATCAAAAGCATTTCATTTTTCATTGCTACTGGAGCTGGGTTTGTCCCACCAGTAAGCATTTCGTTTACATCGCTACTGGAGCTGGGTTTGTCCCGCCAGTAAGCATTTCATTTTCATCGCTGCTGGAGCTGGGTTTGTCCCGCCAGTAAGCATGTTCATTTGCTTTCGCCACTAGCCGTTGGGTTTGTCCCACTAGTGTGCCTTTCATTTGCATCCGCCGCTAGCCGTTGGGTTTATCCCACTAGTGTGCCTTTCATTTGCTTTGCCGCTAGCCGCTGGGTTTGTCCCACTAGTGTGCCTTTCATTTGCTTCGCCGCTAGCCGTTGGGTTTGTCCCACTAGTGTGCCTTTCATTTGCATTCGCCGCTAGCCGTTGGGTTTGTCCCACTAGTGTGCCTTTCATTTGTCATTGCCATTAGCCGTGGGTCAGTCCCACTAGTGTGCACCATGATTTTCATCTTATTCGGGCCAGTCCCATGATTTAAATTCCAGTTCGGGTCAGTCCCGTTTAAATTCCAGTTCGGGTCAGTCCCGTTTAAATTCCTGTTCGGGTCAGTCCCGTTTAAATTTCTGTTCGGGTCAGTCCCGTTTACATTACTGTTCGGGTCAGTCCCGTTTAAATTCCAGTTCGGGTCAGTCCCGTTTAAATTCTGTCGGGTCGTTCCCGTTGTTAAAATAATCCAGTTCGGGTCGTCCGATTTGAGAATTCCGTGTGTCGGGGTCAGTCCCGTTTTTAACATTTACATGTGTCGTGTTCTATGTCCCGTTTAAAATTCCAGTTCGGGTCAGTCCCGTTCTAAAATTCTGTTCGGGTCAGTCCCTGTTTAAATTTCTGTGTTTCGGGTCATATCCCGTTTAAATGTCTAAAATTTCGGTCAGTCTCCGTTCTAAATCTGTTCGGGTCAGTCCCGTTTAAATTCCAGTTCGGGTCAGTCCCGTTTAAATTTCTGTTTCGGGTCAGTCCCGATTTTAAAATTTCCTGTCAGGGGTCAGTCCCCATCGTTTGAGTAATTCGCAGCTAAATAACACAGGTAAGTATTTGGTGTCTACTTCTTTGTCTCAAGTTTTTTCAAAACTCAGACAAAGAGGGGCAAACTGTAGACACCAAATTTTGGGGTAATTTCATTTACTGTTTTTTTTTTAGTTTTTTATTTGTCGTGTTCGTTTTATTCGATTTTTTTTAGTTTTTAGTTTTCTAGTTTTATTTTTATTTTTAAGTTTTTAGCATAGAATTTCTTGAAAAAAAAAAAAGAGAGAAAAAAGGAAAATCATGAAAAAAGAGAAAAAAAGGAAAATCATGAAAAAAGAGAAAAAAGGAAAAGGAAAAATAGCAATTTTGTTTTATTTGGTTTTATTTATCTATTTTAGTCATTTCCACTTAATTTATCTTTTATTTTTGTTTGGTTCATTTAGAAGAAAAAAGAGCAAAGCCGCGGCAATGCTACGCAGCTTGCAAAGAGAGAACTTGGGCAGTCCTTGGTTGCAAATATAGCAGAGGATAGCTGAGGGTTTTAGGGTTGTTAGCTTGGTATAAATAGGACAGGAATAGCAGCCGCAACGAGGGGGGGAGAGAATCGGAGAGATAGTAAAAACATCAAAGGGGAAGTTAATGACGGCTGGGGGGTTTTTTCTTAGGACGGCTAAAACAAAAAGAGGGCAGAAAGAGTAGAGTTAAGGGCAGTAGGAAAAAAAGAAAAGAGGAGGATACGGGGAGAAGTCTTTGGAAAGAACGGCAAAAGAAAAACACAAGAGCAAGGGAAGAGAACAAGGAAAGGGGAAAATCTGGAAAGGTGAGGGAGTTCATCGGAGAATCTGTCGAGAGCTTTGAGAGAGCCACGGTACAAGGCTACGAAGAAAACAATGCAAGGAAAGTCTGGCCAAACGACCACCAGCCTGCATCCGCCGCTGCCGTTGGCTGCCATCGACACCGTCGCGCGCCAGTCGCTGTCGCGCTCCTCCAAGCTCCATCGCAGCCACCCACAGCCATAGACCTTCTTCTCCAGATCAACGAGTGACCAACGGCCTGTCCAGGAACCAACGCCGCTCATGTCGACCACCACCAGCGCCATCCAGCTGCCTGCCCAAGAGCCGAAACTGCCGCCGCCAGAATCGGTCATCACTACTTGCAAGGCTACACCGTGAGAGGCCACAGCACAGTAAGGACACCCTATTCATCGTCACAGACCCTGATTTTCCCCTTGAAAGGGATAAAGGTGACGCCTTTCATTTGTTTTGCTGTCCATAGATTATAAAAATCATGTTAGAAAGGTTGAAACTTTGCTGTGATGCTTGCGTCTGTTTGCCCTCCACCATGGATGTTTTGCTTGTGAATCTGTCGATGGAGGAAAGGAACTAAAACTATGGTTTTTATATTGTGAATTTTCCAAGTAAAAATCTGCAAGTTTCATGATGCCAAAGTGAGAGGATCGTGTGGTAGTTTTGCTTGGATTTGATTGTGTTTGTAAGCTGGATTTGTGGAATGCTGAATTGCAGAAACATCATCTAACTGTCTTTTCTGCGAACATGCACCAGACTTTAGCCGTTTCTTACTTTGCTTTTGAGTATTGTGTGGAAAGAGGACAGTGGAGTTTTGGTTCAAGTTTACACGGTTGAGTCTTTAAAACTTTTGAATCATACTCCAGTGCTTTACTAAAAGAACGAACAGCCAAATTGCTGAACCATTCTTGTATACTTTCCAGATTTTTGCATCAACCCCCTCCTATATGTTTTGCTGTTTTCCCTTGTCCCGTAACAACCCACAAGGCTGGTTTTCCTCCATTTGTTTGCATGTTCAACCTTATGTCAAGGATAGTGGTAGATGATTTGACGAGGTTTGGGTTGTGTTCTGAAGTTTTGGCCCTCTTTTTTCTGGTTTGCCGATAAGCTGCAAAGTTGCAGCAAGAAAATTGCAGAACATTTTCCAGCTTTTTGCATGTTTTTTTACCTCTATTTTTGCATTGAAACATGAGAGTTGAGTAGTTAAAAATGGAAGAAATGTGGGGTTACCGTCTCACTTTGATCCTTGGTTTAGTTGATTGGAGCCATTACTTGTGTTAGGATGGATGGGAAATTGCATTTGAGAAACCCAGCAGATGCTTCAGCCTTCTTGTTTTCTCACGTAGCTTGCATGAGTTTTGCATGAAACAATTCTCTAAAATTGCATTCCAACCCCCCCAAGTCTCTCCTTGTTCCACTAGGACCCAATCAATTAAATAATTTCATCAATTTGGTCCTTGATAATTTTAATTTGTGCAACTTCATTGCTTGTTTGCTTCAATTAACTACCATGCTTTGTTTCAATTGCGCTTAAGTCATGACTTTGGGGGCTTTATGATCAAATGAGCTTGTGATTGCCTATTTCCTTTAATTTTCCCAAATAAATTGGTACCTTGACCATTTCTTTTATTTTGGAGGATAAATAAGTGATTTCACTTCATTGGGGCCCAATTGCCAGGGAGGTAACCTCTATCTCCTTAACTTTCATTTCTCCTACGTGCTCCTACGTGTTATGTGAATATGCATGTCTACTTCGCTTTCCTTGCCCTTCTTTAAGTCCTTGCATTTATTTCATTTACTTTACTTTTATTTAAGTTATTCATTATGGGGTATGTGTACACCTCTTGGCTTGTAATAGATAGGGCTTGGCGAGCTTTCTTGTCCATTTTCCCTTTCCCTTTTTTTAGTTATTCATTATGGGGTATGTGTACACCTCTTGGCTTGTAATAGATAGGGCTTGGCGAGCAAATTTGGTCCATTTTCCCCTTCCCCTTTTGTTTTAGTTAGCAAGTGTAATAATTAGGGCCTTAATTTGTGTTGCATGCCTATGTGTTATTTGTTAAGTGCTTTCTTAGGCTCTTGCATCTAGTCGAGCATGCTAAGTGTTATGTGCTACGTGTTTATAAGTGATTTGCATGTCTACTCGCTTTCCATAGTGTGGATGAATGGAATGGATGAATGTACGTCACCACACTAGTCCAACGCTAGTTGTGGCTTCTTTTATTGTTTCCACTAGTCTAATGCTAGTAGGAATTCATAGAAAGGGCTAGTCCAACGCTAAACCCAATAGGATTTTTCCTTTGTTTTTCATTAATGCATTATTTGCCTGTTCACTACATATCATGCATTTTTCCTTAGTTTTATCATCCGGCATGCTCCTCGATTCCCCTTTCCCCTCACTTTAGGTCTTGCATCTCATGCTAGTTAGGGTACATTTGCCTGAAGAGTCCCCTTCTGATAAGGGAAACGAGCGAGTGTGGCTACTCGATAGCCTTAGCACGCTAGTTTTGCTTTCTAATCAAAGGGAAAATCGAAGTCGAAAAAGTTAGGAGTCATTCCCATACCCGACCTGATGCATTCCTTTAGGTTCATTCATTCTCATTTATCACTTACTCATTTTTTTTCAATTCACATTTCCTCATCACTTTTCCTTTCCTTATTGTTCATTTTGATTTCTACTTCACAAAATTGCACTTAATTACACCTATATGCACTTATCATTATATTTCATACACTTGCACACAAACACTTGGATTTTTTATACAATTTCACACGTGCACCTTTTTATACACTTGCACACTTGCACTTTAGCCATCATTTGCATTAATCGACCTCTATAAGGTTTTCCTTTATTGGCCGCCACAACTCATGTGGTTGGGACCAAAAACCTTACAATAGACATTTTAGAATTTAGGTTTGCATTTTTTCTTTCTTTTTTGCATTCATCTAGTCAAATCCAAAACATGCAATACATATTTTTGGTAGAAAAGTTAGGAAAGGTGGGGCTAAATCACGCAACTAGCCTTGGCTAGGTCGAAGGGGTGCCTTGGATTTTTATCCTTGCCTTCCCTTTCGTCAAATGTGACTCCCGAACCTTTTTCGTTGGTTTACGTGGACTAGGAGTCGTTTAAAAGGGGTTTCTTTCTACCTTTTCTTTAAAAAAATCACTTTTTGGGTGACTTGGTACACCCTAACTCTGTACCAAGTGGCGACTCCGTTTTTCATTCAAAAAACCCCTTTTGAACTTTATTTGGCCAAATCGTCGCATTCTCAAAGTCCCATGGCCTTTTACTTTTCATTTTACACACATTCACATTCCACTACTCACACACCACACACTCGATCAAAAAGTGGGGTGCGACAGTTGGCGACTCCACTGGGGACTTCCTAAGTGGGTCCAAGCATTCGATTTAGCTATTCTTTTCCCTTTTCTACCCTTTTTATGCATAGCATTTGGATATTAGGGTTGCATTTTTCCTTTTTTAGGATTTTTTGCATTTCGCGCGTATCAACTCACTCACTCACCCATTTGGCGTACGATTGATTTGATGGATGGATGGTTTATTTATGTGATTCCGCGCTTTGCATTGCATTTGGGTGGGGGACATTACCCTAGAGCCTCGCGTTGGTTCTTGATCCCTCCCTTCCAAACGAGCACTTGCATACGTGCATACGCATTACTTATTTATCCCTCCTTTATTTTTCTTTTAGTGGCTTGTCACGCCACTCCACCCTATTAGGATTTTAGGCGACTCACTTGGACTTGTGATCGCGACACGATGTGTGCGTAGCATGATCCGAGGAGTCACTCAATCTTCCATTTTAAGCTTTGGATTCATAGCCTTTAGCTTTTAGTGGAAGGTTGAGGATTTTTGATAGATTCACTCATGACATGTAGCCGTGACACGATGTGTGCGTAGCAATGTCTGGGGAATCGCTCGAGCCACCGACAAAGAACCTTGGGATTGATGACCCTTGGTTTCCAAGTCTGAAGGCTCGGGGACCTAAAACCTATCGAGTCTAGAAGCATTAGTGAGCCAATACCTCATGCATCCATGATAGCTTGCCTAGGGTAGAGTCTACCTTGCCTTATTAGGGACACTACTCACGAGGGGAGGGATCCAACCCCTTTCTTCCTTTTATTGCTTTATTTCTTTGTATTGATTTTATTGTTTTATCTCGTTGCTACAATGTGTTATGTGTATTTATCTGGCTGAACTAACTTTTCTTGGTTTTGTGTCCCCATTACATTCACAAACTCTAGCAAATAAGAGGTCTGGCATGACCTTCTTTTAGAACCTACCCTTGTAGATAGGTTATTGCACGTTTAAAGATTTTGGTATATTGCATTCATAGATTAATAATTGCATAGCATTCTAAGCCTACCTTGGCGTATAAAAGGTCCTTTTAGGTCATGATTTCATTTCAAATTGCATGTTTTACTGCTTTAATAAATGGCATCATGCATAAACCATAGAAAGGAAATGCCATTTAGGCGATCTCGAGCTAGGAATAAACCGCCCCGTGTCTCGGATACTTAATCCAAGGAGACTTGCACGTTTACATTTTGTACCATCCAAAGGGGTAGTGCACAAGGTAAGGTGGGATCCTATCATTTTCATGGGACGATCTTTGGAATATGAGCGTTTAATAATCACTTTTTGGCCATTTTATCAAATTGGTAAAAATCCCTTGCAAAAGGACATTAATTTGAAGAAATTCACCAATAATTCCTCACTGTTGAGACGATAAATAAACTGAGGCCAAAATTTGATTTTAGAAGGCTCATAGACTAATGCATCGAGCCATTCAGTCCATTGGATCATCTGATTCCTCAATTTCATCCAGTCCATTTAATCAATTTGTTCACTTTTAGGGCAATCTAGTCGATTTTTGAATAAAATCACCAATTTCATTCAATTCATTTGATTAGTTTACCCATTTTTAGGTCAACTCAATCGATTTTGAATGAATTCAAATCATCAGATTCGTTCAATTTCATTTGACCAGTTTACCCTTTTAGGGTGATCTAGTCAATTTTTTAAATCATCCGATCCATTTGACCAGTTTACCTATTTTTAGGGCAATTCGGTCGATTTTGAATAAATCATCATTTCACTCGATCGGTTTGATCAATTGATTTCATTCAATTCATTGGATTAGTTTAATTCATTTTTAGGGTTATCCATTCAATTTTCAATAAATAATCAAATTTCATTCAATGCATTTTACCATTTTACCCCTTTTGACACATCATGCGTCGATCAAAATAAGCAATTCATTCGGACTTTGTCCTCATTTTTTAGGACGAATGTTTCTTCTCACTTCAAATTGGCCAAATTTTTCAAATCATTTTTCACTCAATCAATTGATCGGATTCATCAGGTATGGTATGGTGCCTACCCTAGAGGATTGCATTTTCATGCTAGGCCTACCCTTGGCATAAAAAGGGTTCCCCCATAGGGCATGCATACCGATTTTATAGTCTTAATTACTAACTTTGGGTATTTTTCTTTTGTTTTCCCCCTTCCCCCTGCATTCATAAAAATTTCATAAAACATGAAAACATGAAATAAAGTGTGAAAACAATTCTGATCTGATAAAGTTTGAAAATTACATGTATTGTTTGATTCTTGGGCAGGCCCTGCAATGTGAATTCGAAAATTCATCTGAAAGCGCTCGTGCAAAACATCTAAGGGATTTCATTGCTCAAAGAAAAAGGGGATATTAAGAGAGAAAATGTGTATACATGTGCAAAGGAATTTTGTAGAATTGCTTTTAAAATTTTTCAAACATTGGCAATAACAAAGCTTTTGTTCAGACAATTGTTTGTTTTGTATAACACTCGTGTACATTTCATTCTTTATTGAGCTCATTAAGAGATTTCATGATGAATTTTAAGAAATAAGACCGAATTGAGAGTTTTTTCAACCTCCAGCCTGAAAATTCGCAAGCGTATGCTTTCTAAAATCCTTGTGTACACTAGATTGGTGACCCGAGCTACACAATAAGAGTGCTCAAAATTAAAAGAGGTCACTCAAAAGACCTATGATATACCTTTCTCCTCCACTTAATCCCAAAATAAAATCAGTCCCATTGATTGATAAATTGCAAATTGGGGCAACCTCTGCTTGAAAATGTTCACTGTGTCTAATTATATTCAATTCACATCTAAGTGAAAGCAAAAATGTGCATTATTCTTGTTTGTTTTGAAAATTTGGAATGATACTTTGAGCATTCGTTTCTCTACCTATACAGATTTTATCATTTGCTCTCCCATTTGAGCCTTTGAAAGAATAATTTCGTTTCAAATAAGAGCCCTAATGATCACTACCCTATATTGGAAAATTTTCAAATATCAAAAAGGGGAATGGATTTTCAATGACCATTTCGTTACTTTGGTTGTCATGAGGTGTAAGAATGATACTTTGGCCGTCGTTTCTACAACCTAAATACTGATCATCCCTTGCATCCTCATTTGAGCTAAAAATCGAGTGCACATGTGATCGCACCCCACATTGGGGAAGGAGATTGGGAAATTTTGAAAAAGGAAAAAAAAGAAAAGGGGAAAGGGAACCGCGAATTGGGGAAAATTGATTCCACTTGGGTTCCAATTTTGAAAAGAAGAAAAGGAAGAGTTTTGTCCGCGTGGATCGCCTATGTTTCACAAATATGGATGAACAAGGGTCTTCCTCAGTCAGTTAATTCAGATACATGCAAAAAATTTCGCATTAACGAAAGTTTCCTTTCAGAGTTATTGTAAGGAACGGAGTACAAGTCAGGCCCTCTTCTTTTCCGACCAAACGTTCTATCCCTAGTTATCCCTTTTGAGCCTTCAGAATAAAATACTTCATTTGGCAACCCCTGAGAATCGCAAACCCCACACTGGGGGCAAGTTTGAGTTGAAAAAGGAAAATTTCAAGAAGTGAAAAAGTGAAAAGCCACAAAATCAAAAACAAAAGGAGAAAAGAGAACCTCAGTTCAAAAATAACTGGGGCAAATTTTGTGACAAATTCAAAAGAATGGCAGAAGGCCGAAAAATCAAAAGAAGAAAGAAAATGAAAGAAAAAGCCTCAGTTGAGCATAAACTGGGGCAAATTCTGATTTAACCCTAAAATAGGGTTGGCGCGCAACAACGCGATTTCGGATTCTTCAAACCGCTTTTGAAATCCGCTTTCAAGCCTTAACTTTTCTAAAGCACCCCACCTGACCCCATTACAAAGCCGAAAGTCCTGACTTCTGTTCTTTGCAATGGCCTTGTCAAGGAAATTTCTGATGCCGGAAGTTTTAGCTGTATTTCTGAATTGCTTGGGTATGAGGTTGACACTGCTCTTCATGTGAAAACCCGCGGAGGCACTTTTGAAAAAGGGAAAAGGAAAAGAAAAAAGCGAAATGAATGCAAAAGAAAAATGCAAAAACATTTGATGCTGAAAGACCCTGTTGAGTGATGATAAAAGTCAAACAAGGTCCAAGATCTTGGAATCCAAAATGAGGGCAATTTTGAGAAAAACGCGATCTTCGGTGCAATGTCCTTGAAAGACTTATTCTTTAACTATCGTCTTCAAGCCACATTACAAGCCCATAAAAGTTCATCGTTGACTTATTCCTTCATGACAACTCAAAGTAAGGATTACGCTCATAAGAAATCCATCGATCACTCATGATCATAAGGATATAACCAGTTTTCACATTGTTTAGCTATCGTTTCTACCCAAAATTTTGCAAGCCCATAAAGCTTATATGTTGACTAAATTTTCTTAAGAAATATGGGTGACATACTATTTGCTTTCACTGAGATGTGGTATTGAAGGGATTACATACAATTTGGGCACAGAAATAAGACAAATCCTAACCTCTCATTTTCCTTAGCCACCTCAAAATCAGAAATGAAGTCATTTGATTGGCCCTGAAGATGAGCCAACTGGAAATGGAGACCCATTACCCAAAACACAGATGCTAAAAGTGAAGAAGAAATCTTCTGTAATTTGGTATTATTTCAAGACATTCATCATGAAATTTTCTTTCTTACAGTGTTCAAATAAATGGAAGGTCATCCAAATCAATTTTTGCAATCAAACGGGCCCACACTGGGGCAAAATTTTTATTTGCAAGATTTCGCAAAATAAGCCCACACTGGGGCAAATTTTTTATAATCCACTTGAGGATTTCGTCAAAGAGTCGAGCAAGACTTTCAAATCAATCACGCTACTCTTTCCATGAGTAATAGTTGCAGTGTTTTGAAATAAAGTGCATATTGTACTTTGGCAAGCCCCCTGTGCAGGTATTCATAGTTGAAATCGACGAAAGAGCATCCGGTGATGTGGAAGGCCGCTGCCGAAGAAAGAGAAGAAAGAAGGGGAAAAAGGGCCCTACATTGGGGGCAAATTATTTTTGGAAAAGATTCTCTCGAAAAATTAGAAAAAATCAAAAATCAAAAATCAAAAATCAAAAAATCAAAAAATCAGAAAGGTCAAAAATCAAAGTTTAATTTCTTGTTTCTTGGCAAATCAAATTCACAAGATCACGTTGGGAAGATCACGTTGGGCCTGGACTTCGTGCCGCCAACTTCACAAGATCCCGTTGGGTCTGGACTTCATGTCGCCGACTTCACAAGATCCCGTTGGGCCTGGATTTCGTGCCACCAACTTCACAAGATCTCGTTGGGCCTGGACTTCGTGCCGCCAACTTCCCATTGGGCAGGCTTGGGTTTAATCCCACTGACCAATTCATCACACTGGGGCAAATTATTTCGACAAGTCTCTCTCAGTCAGAAAAAAAAAATCAAAAAAAATCAATCAAATCAAGTTCATCACGGCAGGCTCGGGTTTTGATCCCGATGTCCGATTATCAAAAGCATTTCATTTTTCATTGCTACTGGAGCTGGGTTTGTCCCACCAGTAAGCATTTCGTTTACATCGCTACTGGAGCTGGGTTTGTCCCGCCAGTAAGCATTTCATTTTCATCGCTGCTGGAGCTGGGTTTGTCCCGCCAGTAAGCATGTTCATTTGCTTTCGCCACTAGCCGTTGGGTTTGTCCCACTAGTGTGCCTTTCATTTGCATCCGCCGCTAGCCGTTGGGTTTATCCCACTAGTGTGCCTTTCATTTGCTTTGCCGCTAGCCGCTGGGTTTGTCCCACTAGTGTGCCTTTCATTTGCATTTGCCGCTAGCCGCTGGGTTTGTCCCACTAGTGTGCCTTTCATTTGCATTTGCCGCTAGCCGTTGGGTTTGTCCCACTAGTGTGCCTTTTAATTGCATCCGCCGCTAGCCGTTGGGTTTGTCCCACTAGTGTGCCTTTCATTTGCTTTGCCGCTAGCCGTTGGGTTTGTCCCACTAGTGTGCCTTTCATTTGCATTCGCCGCTAGCCGTTGGGCCAGTCCCACTAGTGTGCACCATGATTTTCATTTTATTCGGGCCAGTCCCATGATTTTCATTTTATTCGGGTCAGTCCCATGCTTTTTAATTTTATTCGGGCCAGTCCCATGATTTAAATTCATGTTCGGGTCAGTCCCGTTTAAATTCATGTTCGGGTCAGTCCCGTTTAAATTCCTGTTCGGGTCAGTCCCGTTTAAATTCTGTTCGGGTCAGTCCCGTTTAAATTCTGTTCGGGTCAGTCCCGTTTTAGATTCTGTTCGGGTCAGTCCCGTTTAATTTCTGTTCGGGTCAGTCCCGTTTAAATTCTGTTCGGGTCAGTCCCGTTTTAGATTCTGTTCGGGTCAGTCCCGTTTAAATTCTGTTCGGGTCAGTCCCATTTAAATTCTGTTCGGGTCAGTCCCGTTTAAATTCCAGTTCGGGTCAGTCCCGTTTAAATTCCAGTTCGGGTCAGTCCCGTTTAAATTTCTGTCTCGGGTCAGTCCCGATTTTAAAATTTCCTGTCAGGGGTCAGTCCCCATCGTTTGAGCAATTCGCAGCTAAATAACACAGGTAAGTATTTGGTGTCTACTTCTTTGTCTCAAGTTTTTTCAAAACTCAGACAAAGAGGGGCAAACTGTAGACACCAAATTTTGGGGTAATTTCATTTACTGTTTATTTTTAGTTTTTTATTTGTCGTGTTCGTTTTATTCGATTTTTTTTAGTTTTTAGTTTCTAGTTTTATTTTTATTTTTAAGTTTTTAGCATAGAATTTCTTGAAAAAAAAAGAGAAAAAGGAAAAACAATGAAAAATGGAAAATGAAAAAAGGAAAATGGAAGTTGCACTTTGTTGCTTCTAGTTTATTTATTTTGCCCAATGTTAATTAAATTATTTTTGTTATTTATGTTTATTATCATTTGTGGTTAAATTACTTTTTTTAAAAAAAAAAAAAAAAAAAAAGGGCATCGCTGCGCAAGAAAGGGCTCGGGCAGCCCTTTGGCTGCAATTTTTAGAGGAAGAGGGCTGGTTTTCCAGGTGGCCAGACACCTGGCTAATGGAGGAAGCTTCTATGCAAGGTGTAGGGATTAAAATGAAAAGAAAGAGAAGCAGCAAAGAGGGGCCGTAGGATGAAGGGTTTGGAGAAGGTGTTTTGCATTTGAGGGTAGCCGCAAGGGGAGTCGGGGGAGATAGGGAAAAAAACAGCAAAGGCAAAAAGGAAACAGAGGGAGCTCGGTTTTGGGAGAGAGATAGAAAGGCTTACGGGAAAAGAAAGAAACGGAGGAAGGTTTCGGCTGGGCTGGGGGCTGAAGGAAAAAACAGAGAATGGGCAGCTGAGAGTTGGAGAGCCGAGAGCAAGGGGGAGAACGGGGAGATCTCTTTGAACGGCAAAAGAAAAAAAAAACAGAAAAGGGAAGGGCATAAAGAGGGCAGAAAAACTACGGGGAATGAGAGGGAGGAGGGAGAGTTTTTTGGTCTGGGAGAAGGGGAGAGAGCTGATGAAAAGAAAAACGGGAGAAGGAAGAGAGAACGAGATTGAGGGCTGAGTGTTCGGTGAGCTTGAAGGGGAAGCAGCAGATAAGAGTTGCGGCGGAGTAAGGAAACAAGAGAGAGCAAAGGTTTTTGAAACTAGGGAGGTGATGGCTGAGGGAAACAGAAAACGCTAGAGGAGATAGTGGGGTGCAGCGGCTAGGTTAGGAAGTGAGGAAGGAGATAAACGAACAAGGAAAGGAACGAGAAAAGGGACAAGAGGGTTTCAGCTGGGCGGAAACAACTCCAGGCATGTGGAATCGACGCTCGAAGTGACAAACGCGTCACTCCTGGAAATTGTTGAAGAGAGGACTTTCTCTCCATAGATCTGTGCAACTTCCATCGATTTCTCAGGTTTTTATCTCTGTAAGTATACCGTTTCTGCACTTTCTGAGGAGTGAATCTTTGCTATGAATGTGCTCAGGTTGATGCCGTTGTTTTACGTTTCTGTTTGGTGAAATATTTCGTGGGTTTTGACTGGGTTCTGAGGTAGGGATTTAGGTTTTCTATATGATTTCATCCGGTGAATCTATGAGTCTTGCTTGAAGTTTATGGCTGATTGTTACAAGCAAACCCAGAATTTGTAGTCTAGAAAACCATGATTCTGCCAAGTAGATACATGAATCGTCACCCTCTTTGCCGCAGCCTTTCTTTTGCTTTCGGATGATGAAATTGCAGTAGCTTGATCACCTTGTTATTTGTGTAGTTGGATGTTAATTTTCAGTAGTAAAACATTCAAGTTAGGCATCCTAGCTGAAATGATAAAGCCGCGGCAATGATCCAACTAGGAAATGCAGAAATGTTTGCGATTGTTTCTGGTTTGCTTGGGTCGGATTTTAACATGAATATGTACCATTTCTGATGTATCTTGAATCTGAAAGTTTGTTGGAAATTCATGGTATGATGTTGCTGAGGTTGCCAAGATTATTTTAAAGTCGCTCTTGCTAAAACGCAGCAAGAAAAGTTGCTGAATTTCTTTTCCATTTCTCTGCCGTGTTGCCTTCTCTTTAGTTGTTAGTTGAGTCTTTACATTTCAGTTGTTGTCCTAATCTAGTGTTGGGGGAAGGAATGGAATGATTTGGTGTTGGGTATGCATGTTTGGGGAACTGAAGTGTCTGAATCATGTTCGAATGCTTTGCTGAAATTTGCAACCATCTTTGTCGAACCAGTTTTGTTTTCTCTCTCAGAATTTTTGTATGATCTTTTCTGGTCATTTGGATTGTAATCATCATGTAGTTTTGTTACTCAGTTTAAGATTGTGATTTTGAAATCAAAGCTGTGCATTTGAATCAAAAACCTGGTCTGCATGATGAAAAATGGTAAGAAAGCCGTGGCTGGAAAATTGCTGCTAGTGCCATCCTATCTTTTGCTGCATTTCTATCCAGTCATTTTTGTTTAACTACATGGGTTAAGAGCTAGTGTTTGAGTTGGGAGGCTTGGATTTTATGATAGCTTGATGTTTGTTGATGCCTGCTTGTTCTCGGTTGGAAATGGAACGTTGCAAAGCTGCATTTGGAAACGTAAATTGCAGCAAGCTTCCTAGCTTTGCAGAAATTCTGGCGGCATTCTTTTTTGCTGTTTTTCTTGATCTTTGACAGTCATCAACTCAGCTCTGCTGCGTTAAAAGTGTGGCATTAAGTTTGGTAATGATTAGAGTTGCATCTTGAGGTTCATTTCGGTTCAAAGTTGTTTTAGTGATGCATTTCGTTGACAAATGAAGCACGGCACATCATGTAGGAAAGGAAACCAGAATTGCAGAAGTAATGAAGGCTTTAGTTCACGTTGCATGCATGAAATAAATTTCTGAATTTGCACTTTGACCCCCCGAGTTCGCTTTTATTTCACTAGGACCCAACCAATTGAATAATTTCCTCAATCTGGTCCTTGGAAGTTTAACTCTACAACTTCATGGCTTGTTTTGTTTCAATTAACTACCATGCTTTGTTTCAATTGCGCTTAAGTCACGACTTTAGGGGCATTATGACCAAGTGAGCTTGTGTTTGCCTATTTTCTTTAATTTTTCCAAATAAATTGGTACCTTGACCGTTTCTTTTATTTTGGAGGATAAATAAGTGATTTCACTTCATTGGGCCCCAATTTCAAGGGAGGTACACTCTATCCCTCACTTGCACTTCATTTGACCCTACGTGCTCCTATGTGTTATGTGAACATGCCTGTCTACTTCGCTTTCCTTACCTCCTTGCATGCATTTACTTACTTTTACTTTTATTTAAGTTTCATGGGGTATGTGTACACCTCTTGGCTTGTAATAGATAGGGCTCGGAGAGCATCTGGTCCATTCACCCTTCCCCTTTATGCTTTCATGGGGTATGCGTACACCTCTTGGCTTGTAATAGCTAGGGCTCGTAGAGCATCTGGTCCACTTCCCCCTTTCCCTTGGTTGCTTGCTTTTGTTGCTACATGTTTAATTGCTTTAGTAGGCTCTTGCATCTAGTCGAGCATGCTAAGTGCTACGTACTACGTGTTTACGAGCGTTTTGGCATGTCTACTTGCTTTCATAACCATGAATGAATGGAATGGATGAATGTACGTCACCACACTAGTCCAATGCTAGTTGTGGCTCATTAGGCCATCCCTTTTTGTTAGTGCATATTTGCATGTTCACTACATGTCATGCATTTTTCTTAGTTTTATCATTTGGCATGCTCCTCGAGCCCCTTTTCCCTCATTTTAGGATTCTTTGCATCTCATGCTAGTTAGGGTACATTTGCCTGAAGAGTCCCCTTAAATATGGGATATAGACGAGTGTGGCTTTTTCTAAAGCCTTAGCACGCTTGTATCCTCTCTATAAAAGGGCAAATTGAGTCACGATTTAGGTCCCCCCGTACCCAATATGCATGAATTCCCTAGGCTCATGCATTCTCAATCCACTCTATCATTACACTTTCACTTTCGTCTCATTTGCACACGAACACTTTTTTATCTCCACTTGCACACGAACCCTTTTATCTTCACTTGCACACGAGCATTTTATCTTCACTCGCACACGAGTACTTTCATCTACATTTGCACACCTTCACTCTTATCTTATTATTTTTATCATTTTTCTCACTTCACACAAACTCACACTTTCACATGGCATGCATTCCACTCACTTTTTACGTCATTTAGGTTTAGGTGTGACCTCTCCAAAAGGATCATTATTGGGCTTCACAATTAATGTGATTGGCACCACTCAACCTTTGAAGAGAAATTTCCCCCAATCCCCCTAGGTCTAGGTTTTTGCATTCATATAGACATATCCAATACGCGATACATACCTTGGGTAGAAAAATTAGGAAAAATTGGTTTGAGTCGCGCAACTAGCCTTGGCTAGGTCAAAGGGGTGCCTTGGATTCTATCCTTGCCTTCCCCTTTGTCAAACGTGACCCCCGAACCTTTTTCTTTGGCTTACGTGGACTAGGAGTCGTTTTAAAAAGGGTTTTACTACTTTGTCTTTAAAAACACTTTTTGGGTGACTTGGTACGCCCCAAATCTATACCAAGTGGCGACTCCGTTTTCATATTTAAAAAACCCTTTTTAAAATTTCATTTGGCCAAATCGTCGCTTTCCAAAGTCCCATGGCCTTTTTACTTTTCATTTTGCACACGTTCACACCACACTTCACACACATATCACAATCATTCAATCGAAAAGTGGGGCGCGACACAATCCGAGTGGGAGGTACCTCTCATTCCGTTTCCGTACTTTTATCTTGATTAAGTCGATTGGAGATGTTATCTCATCAACTATACTGATTGCTTGGGAACCCAAACCCCACTAGCTAGTTAATTGAGTCGAGTTGGCAAGGGCCTGGTCGATTAGATAACGAACCATAGGTCTCCTGTTCTGTCGAGTAGAGTGTTATCTTCTCGACTAATTGGTATTCTTGAGTATTACCACCAGTATTTATCTTGGAGTTCGGGCCTGGTAGGGGGTTTGAATGGTTGCCGGAGATTGGAGTTAAGTTATGCTCTACTGGACTTGTTATAATTCCATGGTTGATGGAGTGTCAACAGATTTTGAACAAATGGCCACGGAACTTGCTCCCGAGAGCAGACTGTATCCTTTTATCCGAAAATGTTGGATATCTAATAATTTGCTATTTGAAGTGTTATTGCTCATTTTTATGAGCTCTTATGCTCGCTACTTTGATATAGGCATGGCCATAGTTTCATTTAGAATCGGGAACCGGACTGTTTGGTACCGGACCAGAACCGAAACCAAAACCGTGGTAGAACCTTGGATAAAGGTTCCGGTTCTGGTTCTTTAAAAAATAGAACCAGAACCAGAACCGTCGGTTCCAGAACCGTTAAAAATAATTAATATAAGTAGTGAGATAATTAAAAAAAAAATAGTTGTGTTTAATAGGTTTTAAGAAAGTTTAAATTTTATGGACTTTCTATATATTTTATTAATTATTCAATTCTTTCTATTCATCTAATATCTATCATTATAATTTGTAAGTATTAAATTATTACTTACAATTTTTTTTTTTTGCTTATTTGCTATCAAATGACAAGTTTTGATGGTAGTAGCTCATCTTCAAAATCAAGCAAGCAAAAAAATATTTTTTGCAATATTTCTTCAAATGGAATCTTCAACATTGATGATTGTCCAACTCAAAAAAGTCAACACATGACAACTATTTAATAGTGTAATGTATTTTTTAATTTGACAATATAATGTACTTTTCATAAAATTTATATTATCTATTTATTACTCTTACTTTGTGGAATAATAATAAAATTAAAATACGATCTTTATTTTGTATTTATTTTTTTACATTTTATTTGAAAATTTAAATATATTGTTATATTCATATTAAAATTGGTAAGGATAAGGAATTAAATAAAATTGTATACAACCATACGAAACCGGAAACCAGAACCAGAAGGAACCAAAATCAGAACTATGCGGTTCTGGTCCTACCTCTTTAAAGGACCAGAACTGGCGGTTCTGGAACCAGAACCAGAACCATCTTATATGGTGCGGTTCTGGTTCTACCTCTTTGAAGAACCAGAACTGGCGGTTCTAGGACCAGAACCTTTGGTTCTGGAACCGTGGCCATGCCTACTTTGATATTTCAAATTTTATACAATGGTCAACTCGCTACTTGGGTTTGCATAATGTTTTGGAATCTCATTGAGTTTTGACTCATCCTATTAGTTTTGTTTCCTTACAGGTGATACGAGCATAGGCGTAAGGCTAGTATAGGCTGGTGTCATCTAGTTTTGACTTTTGTGATTGTACTTGCGCTAGTGCTCGATTAGGGTTGAAAATTATCTAGAACTTGAATCTTTCGTTATATTGGGATATGTATGAATGTTTGAAATAGAACTGGGTATAAATGTACATCCTAAGTTTGGGAACTGCTGTTTCATTTACTTTTGTAGTTGTAACCCGTTTTATTGAAGTGAGTGAGCGAGTCCTGACGAAAGTTGGGCAGGCGGTCCGCTAAACCCTGGAGTACGCCCTAGAGGGAAGTGGGGTCGTCACAGACGCCACTTTTTAGACCATTTTAATCTCTTATAGTTAGAAAATAAAGTGATTCCAAATTTCTTATACACACTCAAACAAAAAGCCCGTAACTTATTTATCCATTGGACTCAAACAGAAGGACATTAGTATCCAACTAATTTATCTGGGTCTCATCTCATTTCGTCCTTCTTTTACAAAATTTCTCATGAATGATGAATATGGATTTCTTTTTCATTTAGTGCTTTGACTTATAAAAATATAAACTACATGTTTCCATTCTGGTGGCAGTAAAAATATCCTTCTTACATTTAAACCCCACTTTCCCCGATCCCAATCAAAAAAGATAAAATCAAAGATAAAAAATGGCCAAATAATGTATAATCTTATAAGAAAATTGACAATGATCTCTACATTTATAATATAAAATTGGTATTTATTTTTCTGTCAATGAATTCATACAATTAATTGACTATATACAAAAGCTAGACTAGACCCTAGAAAGATAAAAGGTGATCATTTTTACAAGATAGAAGGAAAAATTGCCATATTGGTCCCTTATCTTGGCCATTTTATTCCTTATATGTCACTAAGACTATTTTAGTCCCTTATCTTTAAAAAAGGAAGAAAGAAAGAAAAAAGCTAATCTAGGATTACTAATGGAAAATAGAAAGTTTCTAATAAAATTAGTCAAATGCAATGTATGTGCACTATTAAAAAGACCATTTTGGTCCATTATCTTCAAAGTTGTATCCAATTTTGTCCTTTTTACAATTCAGACACTCATTTTAACAACATAAAGTCAATATATGACTTATGATGGAAAGTTAAGGAACCCTAATGGAGCCAATTTTGTGCACTATAGATCAACCTCTAAAATTAAAAAAAAAAAGCTCTTACACATACCCCTAGGTATGCGATGACATGTAAGGGATTAATTTGAATATGACTCAAATGATAATGGAGCAAAATGATCATTTCTCATGGTCATTAGAAATTTTCTATTTTTTGTTAGAGGGTCTAGATTGGTTTTTATAGTAAAGATAAGGAACTAAAATAGTCATGGTGATATATAAAGGACTAAATTGTCCAAAACTCTAAAGATTAGGGACCAAATTTGTGAGATTTTGAAAAAAAATTAAATTCTTTTCTCATTTTGCGTGCGTTAAATAATATTTTGACTTACTCTAGTTTAAATCCTTTAATTTCTAAGGTATTTTTATGGTTGAGTTAAATTTTAACTGTTTGTTTTTATATTATGGTGCGTGTTTCGTTATAGCACATTTTGGTGGTGTGGCTCACTAGTAAGTGTGTATTAAATTTAGTGGATATGAACAGATGTTATATACCAAGGAATATATACCTAGAAGTGTTAAGAGTGAATTAGAGGAACATCACATAGATAAGTGATTAGAAACTAAGAAGAAAGATCAAGAGATTAAGCATTAGTCAAAGTAGTGCCACGTGTCGCGTTTTCATTTAGTCTTGGAGCACTTAAGTCTTCATCTTTATCACTTCATTTGGAGCAAAATAACCCTTCATTCTTTCTCAAGGTGGCCAAACCTCAAGAGGAGCAAAACCAAGAGAGAAAACTCCATTTTTCCTTTGATTTCCTTCACCAAATCTTGAGAGATTTCTTCCAATTACCAAAATCTACCCCGATTAACTTTGCATCCAAGGTGATAGCAAGCTAAGGATGGAGTGTTTTGAGAAGAAAAGGGTTTGCTTTGCTTCTTTTCAAGGTGTTGGAAGGTATAATCATTAGAAGCTCCTTTTGTTCTTTAAATGTTGTTGGATAACTTGATTTTGATTGATTTTATCGAGATTCTTGCAATTTTAGGGTTGGGGATGATAGATTTCAGTTTTATTGATATTTTTCATATTTTATATAAGTTATTTCATCTTTGATTGGCCATTTATATGATTAGTAGAAGCTAGTTTAGTGTTAAGGTGGAATTTCTACCTTTTAATCGCAAGTAGTGATAGTTATAGGCAAATTTTAGCTTAAGAAGTGAGATTTCAGCCTTTGTTAAGTTTGTAACTTTGATATAGGTTGTCCAATCATATTAGAAAGGTGGTTCAGCTTTGATATGCATGTTTACAACTTCAATAAGTGAATTTCTTACTTGAATTTCAGTTCTGCCCTGTTTTTGGAATCAAATTGGGTTGTAAATTTCTCCATGTTTTAGACTGAATCAGCTTTTGGACAAAACATGAAAGTTATAGAGATTTGAGTTAATTTCCTACCTGCAAAATTTCAGATCAATTGGATCATTTTTGCTTATGATTTGGCTAGAGCACTCCTAACTGCGCAAAAACTCTAATTTTCCTGACCTGTTTTTCATGTGCTTCTGACCGTCCATTTCACGTGTTTAAGAAGTGAGATTTCAGCCTTTGTTAAGTTTGTAACTTTGATACAGGTTGTCCAATCATATTAGAAAGGTGGTTGAGTTTTGATATGCATGTTTACAACTTCAATAAGTGAATTTCTTACTTGAATTTCAGTTTTGCTTTGTTTTTGGAATCAACTTGGGCTGCAAATTTCTCATGTTTTAGACTGAATCAGCTTTTAGACAAAACATGAAAGTTATAGAGATTTGAGTTAATTTCCTACCTGCAAAATTTCAGATCAATTGGATCATTTTTGCTTATGATTTGGCTAGAGCACTCCTAACTGCGCAAAAACTCTAATTTTCCTGACCTGTTTTTCATGTGCTTCTGACCGTCCATTTCACGTGTTTAAGAAGTGAGATTTCAGCCTTTGTTAAGTTTGTAACTTTGATACAGGTTGTCCAATCATATTAGAAAGGTGGTTGAGTTTTGATATGCATGTTTACAACTTCAATAAGTGAATTTCTTACTTGAATTTCAGTTTTGCTTTGTTTTTGGAATCAACTTGGGCTGCAAATTTCTCATGTTTTAGACTGAATCAGCTTTTAGACAAAACATGAAAGTTATAGGGATTTGAGTTAGCTTTCTACCTACAAAATTTCAGATCAATTGGATCATTTTAGCTTATGATTTGGCTAGAGCACTCCTAACTGTGCAAAAACTCTAATTTTCCTGACCTGTTTTTCATGTGCTTTTGACCGTCCATTTTTTACCCTGAAAATGCGAGAATTGGGTATTATGTCTTCATAGAAAATGTAGGTCTATGTCTTAGCTTTGAAACACCATAAAATTTGCCTCAATCCGATAAGTGTAGCTTCAGTTGTGATCAAAACTCCAAAAGATGGCGAAGCTGCCATCTTCATTGTTTCTCGTTGCCTTTCTCTTGTTTTCCGTTTCCTTGGTCCAACTTAACATGTAATTCTCAAGTGTTCTAAACCTAATTTCTAACATTCTAAACAAGTATTCAAAACATGATTTTTAGTTGCACATATTGGCTTTGAACTTAACCGTTTTGATCATTTTCTGTTACAAATTATGCGTGCACCTTGCCTATGTGACTTACTATACTTTTCAGGATTTTTTCCTTTGATATAGAAACATAAGTATGCAGCTTGCACTCGTGTATGATTGGCTCTTTGTGGACAATATTTGACTGCAGATTTTGAGAGTGGCTAAGGTGCCGGCCTTGAACTGAATTTTGACCTGTTTAGGGTGAGTGTTTCTTGCATGTTTGTGTATTAAATGAATGTGTACTTGTTGTGAATATTCGATTGAGTGCTAAATACCTTCCAATGATTGTTAAATGGATTTTCAATGGTTGAGTGTGTACTTTATCGCACTTGACATAAGTGAAAGTAAATTTTTAACTGATTAACTGATTGAGCATTACTTGTGCATGAATGTAAGCTATGTGGACTGTATGGTACCGCATTGGCTGAATTGGGCCCTTGACCTTTGTTGCCAGTCAACTCGAGCCAGAAATGGACTCGGTCGGGCGACTGGTGACCCTGAAATAATGTTTGGTATACTCATGTATGACCACAAAATTTGGTGGAGAACTGGCCAGTAAATTGGCTAGTGACGGGAAATGAAATGAATGAATTGAAATGTTGAAGTTATAAGGGAAGAAATGAATGATTGAATGAAGGAGAATGACTAGCTGAATGAATGAATGATTGAACGAAGGGTTCTACATCAGCATGTATCCTTTTAATGAGTGTGTTCTCATTGTTTCTATGTTGTGAATGTTTTGTCGACTGATTGTTATTAAATGAATAATGTCCTTGTTTCAATTGCTTGGTTATGTGTATGGGAACCTCACTGAGCTTTAGTTCATTCCTTAGTTTTTGTTTTCCTTACAGGGTTCTTGAGCAAGGACGGGTGATTAGAGGAAGACTAAACTTTTGACTAGAACTTTTGTTGTGTAATAGTGATAGTATTAGTAGTTGGTTGGATCCTGAATTTTTTATACTTAACCTTGAGAATTGTATATCTGTGTTAATGTTTGTATATATGTTAAGTTTGATTGGCACATCTTTACTTGCTCTTGAGAGTTGATTGAATAAGTTAGTGAATCCTGGCGAGAGTTGGGTAGGCGGTCTACCAAACCCTTGGGTACGCCCTAGGGGAGAGGTGGGGTCGTCACAAAAATAGCCATTTTCCTCGAGAAACTTGATGAAATTTTGTTGTAAGCTAAAAAGGACCATAGATTAGTTGAGACTATCTTAGAACCTGTGCAAACTAGATGCATTTATCCTAAATTGGCCAAATTTTACTTGAATATATAAAACTTAAGGAAAGTTGAATATGGCACAAACTTAATAATATTTTTTTACTTTTTGTTTGCATGTTGCAAGGAGAAAGGAGGGGGAGAGTAAGGGCAACTATAGGTATGCTCCTACCATATGTGGATTTAAAAAGATTGAGATAAAAATATGTGCGCATAACTAATGTCCCCACCTTGAGAGTCTTGCTTATATGAACAACCACTATTGTTCTTATTGAGTCATCTTGTGAGAGCCCTCACTTAAAAATATAAATTCTCCTAAGTTACTTGCCTTGCCCTAAGATTTAATCAATTATAACATTTCCCTGCATTGCATTTGATTGCCTTTTTACAAGAATTATAACATTTCCTTGACTTGGTATTATTTTATTGCACTATATATACTATGACCAAATATCTTTTTTATTGTGGTTGGGACTTTATGTGATAGTTAGGGGTGTTATTTTAGACATTGGAAACATTTGGAGGGTAGAAACCTTATTTGGCAAAGTTTAGAGGGAGAATGGCCAAGATTGAGACAAGTGGGAAAACCCTAACCATTCAACTTTTTTTGACCAAAGAAGTTAGAAGAATTTAAACCAAATTTGGCTCCATTTTCTCCTTAGGATGGCCGGCCCTCTTAGCTTCCAAGAGAAGAGAAGAAAACTCCATTTTCATGCTTTTTAAACCCTAGCTTAATCTTGAGCAAAAATCAAAAGTGAAGGACTTGAGTTAGTTGAGTGAACAACCTTCAACTCTAGTGTATGATTCAAGCTTGGAGCTTTGGTTTTGGTGATTCAAGCTTCACATAAGAGAGGTATATGACCCTTAAATCTTAGCTTTCTTGTGTTATATCAAGTGTTTGAAGTTTTGATGGCAAACTAGGAGTTGTATAGATGTTATTTGTGGTTAAATTTCTTGAACTAAACAAGTGGTAGTAGGGTTGGTTGGTTAGCATGCCATGTGTTTGATTAATTGTTTAAGTTTTGTTTATGGTTTTCTTGATGTATTAACATGTTTTGAATCCTTGTAAAGTTAAAAATAACTCTTGGAATGTTGTTTGAGTTAGCTATAAGGAAAGGATGGAAGTTGGAGTTGCATGTGAAATAATGGACTATTTTGTTTTCTCTTGGTTGACCGGATTTGGAGTGGAGGTTTCTCCTTGATTTTTGTGGTTCATTGCACCTTAAGTAAACCTAAGAAACTTGGCTAAACATTGGTTTAAGCTTTGGTGTGAGTTGAAATGGAAATGAAGTAAGTAAAGTGGTTGTTTTTGGGCAAGTAGTGGACTATTTTGGTTCTTTTTGTTGGCTAGACAGTTTTGATTCTTTTAATCATTTTGTGTGTTACATTTTAAGTTTCAATGGTGCTAGATAACTTGATCCCCTGCATATGAACTCTAGGAGATTGAATTGGATGAATTAGAGCCAAAACAAGTGAAGTTGACAAGAAGAAATAGAGTGACTTTGTTAGGGTTCTAAGCTGATCAGAACTGAAAAATCAGCCGACTTCCCTGAATAACTGGTATTGATAGGAGAGGAACTATGTGAGAACCCGAAAAATTAGGTTGTATTTTATTTATTTTTTTGAATGCATTTTCTTTACTTTAAATTATTGCCTTAATTTTCTCAATATTTTTATAAGTAAGTCAAGCTTTTATATCATTTTCTTGGTATAAGTTCGTACATGTTAAGTTTGAAGTGCATTATGGACATGGGACCTGCTAGTGCGGTAAGTACGATAACATTTTGACGAGTAGGTGAAGTTTTACATAAATGGATATTATTTTATAAGGTATTAAGGGATAATTAGAGGTTGGCAAGACAATTTAGTGATTGGAAGACAACAAGATGAGGATTAATATTGGCTAAACATTTGTCACCAAACTCTTGGATCTTTGACCTTGATCAAAGACTTTCTTACGTCTTGAATGAAAACAAATTTTGACCAAAAACTCTTCCATTTTCTTCCCTCCATGGCCGAACCTCCTTGAGAGAAAAGAGAGAAAGAAAGCTTCCACTTCAACCTCCATTCCTTGCTTGACTCTTGAGATTTCACCGTAATCTTGCAAATCACTTCACAGAAGTTGACACTTAGGGAGGATTAAGGGCTTTGGTGGAAAGATTTTGGAGAAGGAAGCACTTGTTTGCCATATCTTCACAGGGTTTCAAGGTAACTACATTAAGAAACCATCTTCTCTCTTATCACTTGCACATGAGTAGATTTAGAGCTTGATTTTGGTAGTTTACTTGGAAAATTCATGGTTTAAGTTGTGGTTGGGGTTTGAGCTATACATGTACTATATTTGGATGGTTTTGTG
The DNA here is from genome assembly GCF_003713205.1 of Coffea eugenioides. NCBI lineage: Eukaryota > Viridiplantae > Streptophyta > Magnoliopsida > Gentianales > Rubiaceae > Coffea > Coffea eugenioides. The sequence goes on from NC_040039.1 coordinate 23,046,749, forward strand.
GCCTTAAATAAGTGTATAGATGGCCTATGACTTGTGGTTGTGATTGAGGTTAAATTGAGATGAAATTTAGTATTGAATTTGGATGGAAAAGTAAAGAAAACAAAGGGAAGTGCTGCTGAAAATTTTCTGCAAGAACTCTTGGGCAGTCTTAGAAAATCTGTTATATATTGGTGTAGAAAAATCAGAATTGAGTTCTGTTTATTGTGTTTGAAACTAGATTCAGAGTACTATCAACCGTGAAAATTTCATAATTTTCTCAATTCCTATAAATATCTATGATTTTTCAAAATTGACTAAATTTGCATACCTGTTCTGTCTTTTGACTGGATGAAGCAGCAATTTTAGGTTGAAATTTGAGTGACTTGTGGTCTGAATTGTACAAAGGTGTCTTCTAAAGATTATTAGTAATTGAAATTTAGTTTTAACAGGCCAAGTTATATGAATTTTTTATAATTATAACTCAAGTTACGAGTTTTCTAAAGGAATGGTGCATACTAGGGTTTTTGGTGTATTTTTTGCGTATTTTGGTAGTGTGATTAATTGGTGAGGTGTGTGTACTAAATTTGGTGGTTAAGAGTGAGTTTTAAATAAGAGAAAGTATGTGATTAGAAGTGCTATTAATAAGTTAGTGAATTATAAGTTAAAACACAAGTACGCAAGAGTTAAGGCAAATCGACTTGAACCGACGTGCACCGTTTGCTACCGGTTGACTACACCACTTGACCGATACTTTCTTACCCTAATCCTCTTATTCTTATTTCACCTAATCTTCCCTAAATTACCCCTTAATCCAACCATCTTTGTTGACTAAGGAAAAGGAAAGAAAAGAAAAGAAAAAGAGAGAAAACTTGGCCTTGCCAAGTGTCAAAAATCCAAGGGTTGTTTGACTAAAACACCTTTCTTTCTCCTTATCTTTCCCTTGGACCAAATTTGCTTTATTTCTTGCTCATGGTGGCCGAAAATTTTGAGAGAAAAACAAGAGAGAAAACCTTCAACTCCAACCTTGAATCTTGCCTTGTTTGAGTTGAAATCACAAAACTAAACCGACTAAACTAGTACCAATGAGCTAAAGAAGCTTGTTGTGGAGTTATTTGGAGAGAAATATCTTGGTTCTTCACTGTCTTCAAGTGTTTTGAAAGGTATAAGTCTAAAACTTCCTTTTTCATGTTTTAACAAAATATGGGATAGATGCCTTCAATATTGAATTATGTTGGATGGTACTCTAGTTTTGATGAAGATTAGCGAATTTCAGCCAGGTTTTGTGATTTTTCAGTTTTAATTTATAATATTTATCTCTAATATGTTGATATTGAGCTTGAAAATGAAATTTATGAGATGATTAGTGGCTTGATTGTGATATTTAGTCTTAAAATATGAAATTTCAGCTTTGTCAAGCAATTTCCAGCTTTGATGAGTAGTTTTAGGGTTGATATGCAAAATTCCAGCATTTGGTGGTGAATGTCAGTTCTGCCTTATTTTTGGAATCAACTTGGGCTGCGAATTTCTTCATGTTTTAGACTGAATCAACTTTTGGACAAAACATAAAAGTTATAGCGATTTGAGTTAACTTTCTACCTAAAAATTTTCAGATCAATTGGATCATTTTAGCTTATGATTTGGCCAGAGAACTCCTGACTGCGCAAAATTCTAATTTTCCTGATCTGTTTTTCATGTGCTTCTGACAGTCCATTTTTTACCCTGAAAATGAGAGAACTGGGCATCGATGTCTTCATAGGAAATGTAGGTCTATGTCTTAGTTTCGAAACTCCATAAAATTTACCTCGATCTGATATACCTAGCTATAGTATGACCAAAACACCGAAACATGACAAATCTGCCACTTATAATTTCTTCTCTAAACTGGTTTCCAACTTTGATATCCATGGTGATAAGTTATTATTTGGTATGTTTGGTTGGTTTTGAGGCCTTGAATAGATGTATGTTGTTGGTTATCACTTGTGATTGGATTGGAGGTTTGTTGGCTTGTGAATCCAAGTTGTACTTGGATGGGAAAATGGATAAATACAAAGGGCATGTTGCCCAAATTTTCACTCGAGAGTTAGGCATATGTACTCGCGACTTGAGCGAAGATTTGAGGTCGAATTGAACTTGGATCATCTATGGTATTCGAGTTTTCTTCAGTAGAGGTACATAAGGTGAAATTCTGCCGGAACTCGTGCCCTTGAAAAAGTGAAAGTAGTGACCCTTAAAAATACGATTTTCTCAATCTTTTATACTAAGTGCGACTTCAAAAGTATAAACCACTTCTTTATCGAAACTAAATGAGCTAGCATGAATTTTCTAGAGTTTGATAAGTAACTTGAATACTATTTAAACGAGTTTCATTTACTTGATTTTCTTGAAGCGAAACTTCTATGTTTCAAACCTTAGTTGATTTTAAACTCTTGCATAATATTTTACCGTAAATTTGGACTCCATCCAAGGAGTTGTACCTGAGCGTGACCTTGAAAAGCACTAGATTTTTTGTGAGTGCTTTCAAGTGCATGATTGTACTTGATACTTGCTTTTACATGTTTTACCAATGTGTTTGGACAATATTTGACTTATTTGGACGGACAATGATGTACTTTATCACACTTGTTCGAAACGTGACTTGTTACTATGCTTTGATTTCACTTGACTTGATATACTTGTGTATACGTGAGCATTCTCTGGAATTCCAGAAACCCTGTGGCTAGTTAATCGAGTCGAGCAGATAAGGGTCTGGTCGATTAGATAATGAACTCTGAGTCTCTTGTTTTGTCGAGTGGAGTGATACCTCTTCAACTAATCGGTATGCTCGAGTATTACCACACGTGTTTATATTGACGTTCGGGCCTGGTAAGGGGGTTGAATGGCAGACGGAGATTGGTGTTAAGTGAGGCACTACTGGACTGGTTACCTCACTTGGAAGTTAACGGAGTGTCAACTACTACTTGATCAAGCTATGGCGGAGCTATTTTGAAATAGCGGCTGTATCTTTTTACTTGACGTGTTAAATATCTAGTGATTGGTTTTGCGAAGTGTTATTGCTCATTTTCTTGACTTCAGATGCTCGCTATTTTGATACTTATGAATTTAAATCATGGTCAATTTGCTATTTGGGTCTGCATGATGTTTTGGAATCTCACTAAGTTTTAACTCACTCTATTAGTTTTTGTTTTCCTTACAGGGGGTACGAGCGAGGGCGTGAGACTAGTACAGGCTAGCATAGTCTAATTTTTTAAATTTTGCGATTGTACTGGCACTAGTTGCTCGATTAGGGTTGAATATATCTAGAAACTAAACCTTTTGATTTATTTGGGATTGTATGAATATTTGGAATAGAAATGAATGTACATGTACGTTCCAAACTTGGGAACTGTTATTCCATTTACGCTTGAGGTTGTGAACTATTTATTTGAAATAAGTGAACGAGTCCTGACGAGAGTTGGGCAGACGGTCTGCTAAACCCTGGGGTAAGCTCTAGGGGGAGGTGGGGTCGTCACAAACTAGAGTTTGAATTTTATACCGTTGGAAATCTCTTCAAGTCTAGTTTCTAACGCCGCCAACGGCACGTGATTCCGACTTTTCTATAGTGAGATATGACTATTTTCCCGAGTCTGTGCGGGCGCGACTATTTTACCCGCGAAAACTACTTTGAACTTAAATGAGATTTTTCTTTTGCTCAACATTCTTGCACTTATCAAACTTGTTTTCTTATGATCTTTTACTGCATTTTGGGCCTAACTTGCATGGTGATTTGAGTCGATTTAACAACCCACTTGGTCACCTAATGAGCTTACATTTGGGTTGGAAATGAACCTAAATTGTTAACAATTTCACTCGTTGGCCTAGGATTGGGAAACAGAGGTGAACGTAATCACGAAACTTGACATTTAAATTCTGTATTTCCTAATAGGTAAGCGTTCCACTACATGTTCCCTGTCTATGTGAAATATCTGAATACTTGATCTGTGACTGGTTGATCTAAACATTTGTTTTGACAAATTTGAGTCGAGCGTGTACTTTATCACACTCGACCTCCTTCGAATTCACTGAAACTCTGTATACTACTATTATAAAATGTGATTTCTCTACATTTGATTGTATGTGAGTTGTTTGGGTGACATCCCATCAACTACTGTGATTGTTTGGGTACCCAATCTCATAGGCGAGTCGGTTGTATCGACCCAGCAAGGGCTTGGTCGAGAAGGTCGATAAACCCTAAGGACTGTTTACTGAATCTAGATCTGGTATACTCGAGTATTACCTACTTACTGTTTGAGGTGTTCGAGCCCGGTAAGAGGATTGACTGGTGGACGGGATTTGGAGAAAGTGGTGTTCTACAGACAGTATATTCTTTAAACGCAAACGTTGACGGAGAGTCAACGGGTTCTCGTATGATCAAGTTTAAGTGGATTTGGCTTTTGAAAGCCACTCGTATCCTTGAATTGAACTGTGATTAAACTGTTATAGTACAATGGTGTTTACTTGTTTATATTACTCCTTTAATTGGCTATGTGCTTACATGTTTATTTGGAACCTCACTGAGTTTTAACTCACCCCACCCCTTTTGTTTTCCTTAACAGATCTGGGATGGAATTGTGGTCGAGAACTTTCATAGTTTTAACTTTTGTCTTGAATTTGTACTTTGGATTGTAACCTTTGTTTAGAAGACTTTGCTTTTGACTCTTGTAAGCTTGAATTTGTAAGTTCGACGTATGTTATGTAAATTAAGTGTGGAGTGGTAAGTTTGACTTTTAGCCTTATATTTTAAGTTTGGAAAGTGGCGTGGCGATTATATTTTCATTTTGATCTGTACCCTTTATTTCGGAGATATTTCATTAGTTATTTTGGGTTGCTAGTTCATTAGTCGACTGAGTCCCGGCAAGAGTTGGGCAAGCAGTTCGCTAATCCTTAGGGTTCGCCCTGAGGAGAGGTGGGGCTGTCACACATCTTTTCGAAACTAAAATTACCTACATAAAGTCATCTTGCCAACAAACATGCCATACTTCCTATTGGGGATTACCATGCAATTATTCAATATCATAAACCTTGAACCATATTGGGTATCAATGATGTTGAAAAGCTTTATTTTTTAAGGTAAAAGAGCTCTATTTTTTTCCCTTCTATT